>NC_059209.1:32511118-32773129 GCF_020615455.1 Coregonus clupeaformis | reverse complement strand
AAGTCTGAACTGTAGGTTGGATACAAGCGGGACTTTAGCAACAAAGAATAGAATAAGAAAAAATGCTAAAACTTAATAAATCATATCTTAAAAAGTATTTTTTTAAGGAAATTGCATAAGTGAATTCAAATGTAGGCAATTGATGACATATCAAACTATTATTCCAGTTTCATGTATATTTCTTTTCACAGTTGATGACATGTATCAGACTCTTAATCACTGTTATTTTGTTTTCACTTCACCATTTGGAGCAATTCTCTGTGTAGAATAACTTCTACTTTTTTAGGGAAAAGCAATGTCAGAAGTGGGATTTGAACCCACGCCTCCTATCGGAGACCAGAATGCCCCTATATTTAGGAAGGCTGCTCACCTTGAGTCTGGCGCCTTAGACCACTCGGCCATCCTGACAACTGTATGATGTAGGCAATTGATGACATATCAAATATTATTCGTTTTATGTTTTTTCTTTTCACAGTTGATGACATGTATAAACTCTTAATCACTGTTATTTTGTTTTCACTTCACCATTTGGAGCAATCTGTGTAGAATAACTGGAAAAGCAATGTCAGAAGTATTTGAAATCCTATCGGAGACCAGAATGCACTATATTTAGGAAGGCTGCTACTTGAGTTGGCGCCTTAGACCACTGGCAATCCTGACAACTATGATGTGTAAGGCAATTGATGACATATCAAACTATTATTCCAGTTTCATGTGTTTTCTTTTCACAGTTGATGACATATATCAAACTCTTAATCACTGTTATATTGTTTTCACTTCACCATTTGGAGCAATTCTCTGTGTAGAATAACTTCTACTTTTTTTAGGGAAAAGCAATGTCAGAAGTGGGATTTGAACCCACGCCTCCTATCGGAGACCAGAATGCCCCTATATTTAGGAAGGCTGCTCACCTTGAGTCTGGCGCCTTAGACCACTCGGCCATCCTGACAACTGTATGAAATCCATTTATTTTTTATTTTTTTTACTTTTCTGTAACATGAAGTCTGAACTGTAGGTTGGATACAAGCGGGACTTTAGCAACAAAGAATAGAATAAGAAAAAATGCTAAAACTTAATAAATCATATCTTAAAAAGTATTTTTTTAAAGGAAATTGCATAAGTGAATTCAAATGTAGGCAATTGATGACATATCAAACTATTATTCCAGTTTCATGTGTTTTCTTTTCACAGTTGATGACATATATCAAACTCTTAATCACTGTTATATTGTTTTCACTTCACCATTTGGAGCAATTCTCTGTGTAGAATAACTTCTACTTTTTTTAGGGAAAAGCAATGTCAGAAGTGGGATTTGAACCCACGCCTCCTATCGGAGACCAGAATGCCCCTATATTTAGGAAGGCTGCTCACCTTGAGTCTGGCGCCTTAGACCACTCGGCCATCCTGACAACTGTATGAAATCAATTTATTTTTAATTTTTTTACTTTTCTGTAACATGAAGTCTGAACTGTAGGTTGGATACAAGCGGGACTTTAGCAACAAAGAATAGAATAAGAAAAAATGCTAAAACTTAATAAATCATATATTAAAAAGTATTTTTTTTAAAGGAAATTGCATAAGTGAATTCAAATGTAGGCAATTGATGACATATCAAACTATTATTCCAGTTTCATGTGTTTTCTTTTTCACAGTTGATGACATGTATCAAACTCTTAATCACTGTTATATTGTTTTCACTTCACCATTTGGAGCAATTCTCTGTGTAGAATAACTTCTACTTTTTTTAGGGAAAAGCAATGTCAGAAGTGGGATTTGAACCCACGCCTCCTATCGGAGACCAGAATGCCCCTATATTTAGGAAGGCTGCTCACCTTGAGTCTGGCGCCTTAGACCACTCGGCCATCCTGACAACTGTATGAAATCCATTTATTTTATTTTTTTTTACTTTTCTGTAACATGAAGTCTGAACTGTAGGTTGGATACAAGCGGGACTTTAGCAACAAAGAATAGAATAAGAAAAAATGCTAAAACTTAATAAATCATATCTTAAAAAGTATTTTTTTAAAGGAAATTGCATAAGTGAATTCAAATGTAGGCAATTGATGACATATCAAACTATTATTCCAGTTTCATGTGTTTTCTTTTCACAGTTGATGACATGTATCAAACTCTTAATCACTGTTATTTTGTTTTCACTTCACCATTTGGAGCAATTCTCTGTGTAGAATAACTTCTACTTTTTTTAGGGAAAAGCAATGTCAGAAGTGGGATTTGAACCCACGCCTCCTATCGGAGACCAGAATGCCCCTATATTTAGGAAGGCTGCTCACCTTGAGTCTGGCGCCTTAGACCACTCGGCCATCCTGACAACTGTATGAGCATCCATTTATTTTTAATTTTTTTACTTTTCTGTAACATGAAGTCTGAACTGTAGGTTGGATACAAGCGGGACTTTAGCAACAAAGAATAGAATAAGAAAAAATGCTAAAACTTAATAAATCATATATTAAAAAGTATTTTTTTTAAAGGAAATTGCATAAGTGAATTCAAATGTAGGCAATTGATGACATATCAAACTATTATTCCAGTTTCATGTGTTTTCTTTTCACAGTTGATGACATGTATCAAACTCTTAATCACTGTTATTTTGTTTTCACTTCACCATTTGGAGCAATTCTCTGTGTAGAATAACTTCTACTTTTTTTAGGGAAAAGCAATGTCAGAAGTGGGATTTGAACCCACGCCTCCTATCGGAGACCAGAATGCCCCTATATTTAGGAAGGCTGCTCACCTTGAGTCTGGCGCCGTAGACCACTCGGCCATCCCGACAACTGTATGAGCATCCATTTATTTTTTATTTTTTTTACTTTTCTGTAACATGAAGTCTGAACTGTAGGTTGGATACAAGCGGGACTTTAGCAACAAAGAATAGAATAAGAAAAAATGCTAAAACTTAATAAATCATATATTAAAAAGTATTTTTTTAAAGGAAATTGCATAAGTGAATTCAAATGTAGGCAATTGATGACATATCAAACTATTATTCCGGTTTCATGTGTTTTCTTTTCACAGTTGATGACATGTATCAAACTCTTAATCACTGTTATTTTGTTTTCACTTCACCATTTGGAGCAATTCTCTGTGTAGAATAACTTCTACTTTTTTAGGGAAAAGCAATGTCAGAAGTGGGATTTGAACCCACGCCTCCTATCGGAGACCAGAATGCCCCTATATTTAGGAAGGCTGCTCACCTTGAGTCTGGCGCCTTAGACCACTCGGCCATCCTGACAACTGTATGATAGGCAATGATGACATTAAATTTATTCCATTTTATGTTTTTTCTTTTCATGTGAACATGTATAAGTCTTAACTGTAGGTTGGTTACACTTCACCATTTAGCAACTTGTGTAGAATAAAAGAAAAGCAATGTCAGAAGTGGATTTGAAATCATTATCTAGACCAGAATCTATATTTAAGGAAGGCTCTCAAATTAGTCGCACTAAGAATGAATTGACAACTATGATGTAGGCAATTGATGACATATCAAACTATTATTCCAGTTTCATGTGTTTTCTTTTCACAGTTGATGACATGTATCAAACTCTTAATCACTGTTATATTGTTTTCACTTCACCATTTGGAGCAATTCTCTGTGTAGAATAACTTCTACTTTTTTTAGGGAAAAGCAATGTCAGAAGTGGGATTTGAACCCACGCCTCCTATCGGAGACCAGAATGCCCCTATATTTAGGAAGGCTGCTCACCTTGAGTCTGGCGCCTTAGACCACTCGGCCATCCTGACAACTGTATGAAATCCATTTATTTTTTATTTTTTTACTTTTCTGTAACATGAAGTCTGAACTGTAGGTTGGATACAAGCGGGACTTTAGCAACAAAGAATAGAATAAGAAAAAATGCTAAAACTTAATAAATCATATATTAAAAAGTATTTTTTTAAAGGAAATTGCATAAGTGAATTCAAATGTAGGCAATTGATGACATATCAAACTATTATTCCAGTTTCATGTGTTTTCTTTTCACAGTTGATGACATGTATCAAACTCTTAATCACTGTTATTTTGTTTTCACTTCACCATTTGGAGCAATTCTCTGTGTAGAATAACTTCTACTTTTTTAGGGAAAAGCAATGTCAGAAGTGGGATTTGAACCCACGCCTCCTATCGGAGACCAGAATGCCCCTATATTTAGGAAGGCTGCTCACCTTGAGTCTGGCGCCTTAGACCACTCGGCCATCCTGACAACTGTATGAAATCCATTTATTTTTTATTTTTTTACTTTTCTGTAACATGAAGTCTGAACTGTAGGTTGGATACAAGCGGGACTTTAGCAACAAAGAATAGAATAAGAAAAAATGCTAAAACTTAATAAATCATATATTAAAAAGTATTTTTTTTAAAGGAAATTGCATAAGTGAATTCAAATGTAGGCAATTGATGACATATCAAACTATTATTCCAGTTTCATGTGTTTTCTTTTCACAGTTGATGACATATATCAAACTCTTAATCACTGTTATATTGTTTTCACTTCACCATTTGGAGCAATTCTCTGTGTAGAATAACTTCTACTTTTTTTAGGGAAAAGCAATGTCAGAAGTGGGATTTGAACCCACGCCTCCTATCGGAGACCAGAATGCCCCTATATTTAGGAAGGCTGCTCACCTTGAGTCTGGCGCCTTAGACCACTCGGCCATCCTGACAACTGTATGAAATCCATTTATTTTTAATTTTTTTACTTTTCTGTAACATGAAGTCTGAACTGTAGGTTGGATACAAGCGGGACTTTAGCAACAAAGAATAGAATAAGAAAAAATGCTAAAACTTAATAAATCATATATTAAAAAGTATTTTTTTAAAGGAAATTGCATAAGTGAATTCAAATGTAGGCAATTGATGACATATCAAACTATTATTCCAGTTTCATGTGTTTTCTTTTCACAGTTGATGACATGTATCAAACTCTTAATCACTGTTATATTGTTTTCACTTCACCATTTGGAGCAATTCTCTGTGTAGAATAACTTCTACTTTTTTTAGGGAAAAGCAATGTCAGAAGTGGGATTTGAACCCACGCCTCCTATCGGAGACCAGAATGCCCCTATATTTAGGAAGGCTGCTCACCTTGAGTCTGGCGCCTTAGACCACTCGGCCATCCTGACAACTGTATGAAATCCATTTATTTTTAATTTTTTTACTTTTCTGTAACATGAAGTCTGAACTGTAGGTTGGATACAAGCGGGACTTTAGCAACAAAGAATAGAATAAGAAAAAATGCTAAAACTTAATAAATTATATATTAAAAAATATTTTTTTAAAGGAAATTGCATAAGTGAATTCAAATGTAGGCAATTGATGACATATCAAACTATTATTCCAGTTTCATGTGTTTTCTTTTCACAGTTGATGACATGTATCAAACTCTTAATCACTGTTATTTTGTTTTCACTTCACCATTTGGAGCAATTCTCTGTGTAGAATAACTTCTACTTTTTTTAGGGAAAAGCAATGTCAGAAGTGGGATTTGAACCCACGCCTCCTATCGGAGACCAGAATGCCCCTATATTTAGGAAGGCTGCTCACCTTGAGTCTGGCGCCTTAGACCACTCAGCCATCCTGACAACTGTATGAAATCCATTTATTTTTAATTTTTTTACTTTTCTGTAACATGAAGTCTGAACTGTAGGTTGGATACAAGCGGGACTTTAGCAACAAAGAATAGAATAAGAAAAAATGCTAAAACTTAATAAATCATATATTAAAAAGTATTTTTTTAAAGGAAATTGCATAAGTGAATTCAAATGTAGGCAATTGATGACATATCAAACTATTATTCCAGTTTCATGTGTTTTCTTTTCACAGTTGATGACATGTATCAAACTCTTAATCACTGTTATATTGTTTTCACTTCACCATTTGGAGCAATTCTCTGTGTAGAATAACTTCTACTTTTTTTAGGGAAAAGCAATGTCAGAAGTGGGATTTGAACACACGCCTCCTATCGGAGATCAGAATGCCCCTATATTTAGGAAGGCTGCTCACCTTGAGTCTGGCGCCTTAGACCACTCGGCCATCCTGACAACTGTATGATGTAGGCAATTGATACATATCATTTATTCCATTTTATGTTTTTTCTTTTCAAGTTGATAACATGTATAAAGTCTGAATACTGTTAGGTTGGTTACACTTCACCATTTAGCAACGTGTAGAATAATGAAAAGAATGTCAGAATATTTGAATCATATCGAGAAAATGTATATTTAGGAAGGTTCACCTTAGCACTTAGACAGTGGAAATCCTGACAAGTGTGATGTAGGCAATTGATGACATATCAAACTATTATTCCAGTTTCATGTGTTTTCTTTTCACAGTTGATGACATGTATTAAACTCTTAATCACTGTTATATTGTTTTCACTTCACCATTTGGAGCAATTCTCTGTGTAGAATAACTTCTACTTTTTTTAGGGAAAAGCAATGTCAGAAGTGGGATTTGAACCCACGCCTCCTATCGGAGACCAGAATGCCCCTATATTTAGGAAGGCTGCTCACCTTGAGTCTGGCGCCTTAGACCACTCGGCCATCCTGACAACTGTATGAAATCCATTTATTTTTAATTTTTTTACTTTTCTGTAACATGAAGTCTGAACTGTAGGTTGGATACAAGCGGGACTTTAGCAACAAAGAATAGAATAAGAAAAAATGCTAAAACTTAATAAATCATATCTTAAAAAGTATTTTTTTAAAGGAAATTGCATAAGTGAATTCAAATTTAGGCAATTGATGACATATCAAACTATTATTCCAGTTTCATGTGTTTTCTTTTCACAGTTGATGACATGTATCAAACTCTTAATCACTGTTATATTGTTTTCACTTCACCATTTGGAGCAATTCTCTGTGTAGAATAACTTCTACTTTTTTTAGGGAAAAGCAATGTCAGATGTGGGATTTGAACCCACGCCTCCTGTCGGAGACCAGAATGCCCCTATATTTAGGAAGGCTGCTCACCTTGAGTCTGGCGCCTTAGACCACTCGGCCATCCTGACAACTGCATGAGCATCAATTTATTTTTAATTTTTTTACTTTTCTGTAACATGAAGTCTGAACTGTAAGTTGGATACAAGCGGGACTTTAGCAACAAAGAATAGAATAAGAAAAAATGCTAAAACTTAATAAATCATATATTAAAAAGTATTTTTTTAAAGGAAATTGCATAAGTGAATTCAAATGTAGGCAATTGATGACATATCAAACTATTATTCCAGTTTCATGTGTTTTCTTTTCACAGTTGATGACATGTATCAAACTCTTAATCACTGTTATATTGTTTTCACTTCACCATTTGGAGCAATTCTCTGTGTAGAATAACTTCTACTTTTTTTAGGGAAAAGCAATGTCAGAAGTGGGATTTGAACCCACGCCTCCTATCGGAGACCAGAATGCCCCTATATTTAGGAAGGCTGCTCACCTTGAGTCTGGCGCCTTAGACCACTCGGCCATCCTGACAACTGTATGAAATCCATTTATTTTTAATTTTTTTACTTTTCTGTAACATGAAGTCTGAACTGTAGGTTGGATACAAGCGGGACTTTAGCAACAAAGAATAGAATAAGAAAAAATGCTAAAACTTAATAAATCATATATTAAAAAGTATTTTTTTAAAGGAAATTGCATAAGTGAATTCAAATGTAGGCAATTGATGACATATCAAACTATTATTCCAGTTTCATGTGTTTTCTTTTCACAGTTGATGACATGTATTAAACTCGTAATCACTGTTATTTTGTTTTCACTTCACCATTTGGAGCAATTCTCTGTGTAGAATAACTTCTACTTTTTTAGGGAAAAGCAATGTCAGAAGTGGGATTTGAACACACTCCTCCTATCGGAGATCAGAATTCCCCTATATTTAGGAAGGCTGTTCACCTTGATTCTGGCGCCTTAGACCACTCGGCCATCCTGACAACTGTATGATGTAGGCAATTGATGACATATCAAACTATTATTCCAGTTTCATGTGTTTTCTTTTCACAGTTGATGACATGTATTAAACTCTAAATCACTGTTATTTTGTTTTCACATCACCATTTGGAGCAATTCTCTGTGTAGAATAACTTCTACTGTTTTTTAGGGAAAAGCAATGTCAGAAGTGGGATTTGAACCCACGCCTCCTATCGGAGACCAGAATGCCCCTATATTTAGGAAGGCTGCTCACCTTGAGTCTGGCACCTTAGACCACTCGGCAATCCTGACAACTGTATGATGAAGGCAATTGAACATATTATTATTCAGTTTCATTTTTCTTTTCACAGTTGATGACATGTATAAAGTCTGAAACTGTTAGTTTGTTTTCACTTCACCATTTGAGCAATTCTTGAGTAGAATAACATTAGGAAAAGCAATGTTAGAAGTGGATTTGAATCCTATCGAGAAGAATGCATATATTTAGGAAGCTGCTACTTAGTTGGCCTTAGACAGTGGAAATCCTGACAACTGAATGATGTAGGCAATTGATGACATATCAAACTATTATTCCAGTTTCATGTGTTTTCTTTTCACAGTTGATGACATGTATCAAACTCTTAATCACTGTTATATTGTTTTCACTTCACCATTTGGAGCAATTCTCTGTGTAGAATAACTTCTACTTTTTTTAGGGAAAAGCAATGTCAGAAGTGGGATTTGAACCCACGCCTCCTATCGGAGACCAGAATGCCCCTATATTTAGGAAGGCTGCTCACCTTGAGTCTGGCGCCTTAGACCACTCGGCCATCCTGACAACTGAATGAAATCAATTTATTTTTTATTTTTTTACTTTTCTGTAACATGAAGTCTGAACTGTAGGTTGGATACAAGCGGGACTTTAGCAACAAAGAATAGAATAAGAAAAAATGCTAAAACTTAATAAATCATATCTTAAAAAGTATTTTTTTAAAGGAAATTGCATAAGTGAATTCAAATGTAGGCAATTGATGACATATCAAACTATTATTCCAGTTTCATGTGTTTTCTTTTCACAGTTGATGACATGTATCAAACTCTTAATCACTGTTATTTTGTTTTCAATTCACCATTTGGAGCAATTCTCTGTGTAGAATAACTTCTACTTTTTTAGGGAAAAGAACTGTCAGATGTGGGATTTGAACCCACGCCCCCTATCGGAGACCAGAATACCCCTATATCTAGGAAGGCTGCTCACCTTGAGTCTGGCACCTTAGACCACGTGGCCATCCTGACAACTGCATGAGCATCAATTTATTTTTTATTTTTTTACTTTTCTGTAACATGAAGTCTGAACTGTAGGTTGGATACGAGCGGGACTTTAGCAACAAAGAATAGAATAAGAAAAAATGCTAAAACTTAATAAATCATATATTAAAAAGTTTTTTTTTAAAGGAAATTGCATAAGTGAATTCAAATGTAGGCAATTGATGACATATCAAACTATTATTCCAGTTTCATGTGTTTTCTTTTCACAGTTGATGACATGTATCAAACTCTTAATCACTGTTATTTTGTTTTCACTTCACCATTTGGAGCAATTCTCTGTGTAGAATAACTTCTACTTTTTTTAGGGAAAAGCAATGTCAGAAGTGGGATTTGAACCCACGCCTCCTATCGGAGACCAGAATGCCCCTATATTTAGGAAGGCTGCTCACCTTGAGTCTGGCGCCTTAGACCACTCGGCCATCCTGACAACTGTATGAAATCAATTTATTTTTTATTTTTTTACTTTTCTGTAACATGAAGTCTGAACTGTAGGTTGGATACAAGCGGGACTTTAGCAACAAAGAATAGAATAAGAAAAAATGCTAAAACTTAATAAATCATATATTAAAAAGTATTTTTTTTAAGGAAATTGCATAAGTGAATTCAAATTTAGGCAATTGATGACATATCAAACTATTATTCCAGTTTCATGTGTTTTCTTTTCACAGTTGATGACATGTATCAAACTCTTAATCACTGTTATTTTGTTTTCACTTCACCATTTGGAGCAATTCTCTGTGTAGAATAACTTCTACTTTTTTTAGGGAAAAGCAATGTCAGAAGTGGGATTTGAACCCACGCCTCCTATCGGAGACCAGAATGCCCCTATATTTAGGAAGGCTGCTCACCTTGAGTCTGGCGCCTTAGACCACTCGGCCATCCTGACAACTGCATGAGCATCAATTTATTTTATATTTTTTTACTTTTCTGTAACATGAAGTCTGAACTGTAGGTTGGATACAAGCGGGACTTTAGCAACAAAGAATAGAATAAGAAAAAATGCTAAAACTTAATAAATCATATATTAAAAAGTATTTTTTTAAAGGAAATTGCATAAGTGAATTCAAATGTAGGCAATTGATGACATATCAAACTATTATTCCAGTTTCATGTGTTTTCTTTTCACAGTTGATGACATGTATTAAACTCTTAATCACTGTTATATTGTTTTCACTTCACCATTTGGAGCAATTCTCTGTGTAGAATAACTTCTACTTTTTTTAGGGAAAAGCAATGTCAGAAGTGGGATTTGAACCCACGCCTCCTATCGGAGACCAGAATGCCCCTATATTTAGGAAGGCTGCTCACCTTGAGTCTGGTGCCTTAGACCACTCGGCCATCCTGACAACTGTATGAAATCAATTTATTTTTTATTTTTTTACTTTTCTGTAACATGAAGTCTGAACTGTAGGTTGGATACAAGCGGGACTTTAGCAACAAAGAATAGAATAAGAAAAAATGCTAAAACTTAATAAATCATATATTAAAAAGTATTTTTTTAAAGGAAATTGCATAAGTGAATTCAAATGTAGGCAATTGATGACATATCAAACTATTATTCCAGTTTCATGTGTTTTCTTTTCACAGTTGATGACATGTATCAAACTCTTAATCACTGTTATATTGTTTTCACTTCACCATTTGGAGCAATTCTCTGTGTAGAATAACTTCTACTTTTTTTAGGGAAAAGCAATGTCAGAAGTGGGATTTGAACCCACGCCTCCTATCGGAGACCAGAATGCCCCTATATTTAGGAAGGCTGCTCACCTTGAGTCTGGCGCCTTAGACCACTCGGCCATCCTGACAACTGTATGAAATCCATTTATTTTTTATTTTTTTACTTTTCTGTAACATGAAGTCTGAACTGTAGGTTGGATACAAGCGGGACTTTAGCAACAAAGAATTGAATAAGAAAAAATGCTAAAACTTAATAAATCATATCTTAAAAAGTATTTTTTTTAAAGGAAATTGCATAAGTGAATTCAAATTTAGGCAATTGATGACATATCAAACTATTATTCCAGTTTCATGTGTTTTCTTTTCACAGTTGATGACATATATCAAACTCTTAATCACTGTTATATTGTTTTCACTTCACCATTTGGAGCAATTCTCTGTGTAGAATAACTTCTACTTTTTTTAGGGAAAAGCAATGTCAGAAGAGGGATTTGAACCCACGCCTCCTATCGGAGACCAGAATGCCCATATATTTAGGAAGGCTGCTCACCTTGAGTCTGGCGCCTTAGACCACTCGGCCATCCTGACAACTGTATGATGTAGGCAATTGATGACATATCAAACTATTATTCCAGTTTTATGTTTTTTCTTTTCAAGTTGATGACATGTATCAAACTCTTAATCACTGTTATATTGTTTTCACTTCACCATTTGGAGCAATTCTCTGTGTAGAATAACTTCTACTTTTTTTAGGGAAAAGCAATGTCAGAAGTGGGATTTGAACCCACGCCTCCTATCGGAGACCAGAATGCCCCTATATTTAGGAAGGCTGCTCACCTTGAGTCTGGCACCTTAGACCACTCGGCAATCCTGACAACTGCATGATGAAGGCAATTGATGACATATCAAACTATTATTCCAGTTTCATGTGTTTTCTTTTCACAGTTGATGACATGTATCAAACTCTTAATCACTGTTATATTGTTTTCACTTCACCATTTGGAGCAATTCTCTGTGTAGAATAACTTCTACTTTTTTTAGGGAAAAGCAATGTCAGAAGTGGGATTTGAACCCACGCCTCCTATCGGAGACCAGAATGCCCCTATATTTAGGAAGGCTGCTCACCTTGAGTCTGGCGCCTTAGACCACTCGGCCATCCTGACAACTGTATGAGCATCCATTTATTTTTTATTTTTTTACTTTTCTGTAACATGAAGTCTGAACTGTAGGTTGGATACAAGCGGGACTTTAGCAACAAAGAATAGAATAAGAAAAAATGCTAAAACTTAATAAATCATATATTAAAAAGTATTTTTTTAAAGGAAATTGCATAAGTGAATTCAAATGTAGGCAATTGATGACATATCAAACTATTATTCCAGTTTCATGTGTTTTCTTTTCACAGTTGATGACATGTATCAAACTCTTAATCACTGTTATATTGTTTTCACTTCACCATTTGGAGCAATTCTCTGTGTAGAATAACTTCTACTTTTTTTAGGGAAAAGCAATGTCAGAAGTGGGATTTGAACCCACGCCTCCTATCGGAGACCAGAATGCCCCTATATTTAGGAAGGCTGCTCACCTTGAGTCTGGCGCCTTAGACCACTCGGCCATCCTGACAACTGTATGAAATCAATTTATTTTTAATTTTTTTACTTTTCTGTAACATGAAGTCTGAACTGTAGGTTGGATACAAGCGGGACTTTAGCAACAAAGAATAGAATAAGAAAAAATGCTAAAACTTAATAAATCATATATTAAAAAGTATTTTTTTAAAGGAAATTGCATAAGTGAATTCAAATGTAGGCAATTGATGACATATCAAACTATTATTCCAGTTTCATGTGTTTTCTTTTCACAGTTGATGACATGTATCAAACTCTTAATCACTGTTATATTGTTTTCACTTCACCATTTGGAGCAATTCTCTGTGTAGAATAACTTCTACTTTTTTTAGGGAAAAGCAATGTCAGAAGTGGGATTTGAACCCACGCCTCCTATCGGAGACCAGAATGCCCCTATATTTAGGAAGGCTGCTCACCTTGAGTCTGGCGCCTTAGACCACTCGGCCATCCTGACAACTGTATGAAATCCATTTATTTTTAATTTTTTACTTTTCTGTAACATGAAGTCTGAACTGTAGGTTGGATACAAGCGGGACTTTAGCAACAAAGAATAGAATAAGAAAAAATGCTAAAACTTAATAAATCATATCTTAAAAAGTATTTTTTTAAGGAAATTGCATAAGTGAATTCAAATGTAGGCAATTGATGACATATCAAACTATTATTCCAGTTTCATGTGTTTTCTTTTCACAGTTGATGACATGTATCAAACTCTTAATCACTGTTATTTTGTTTTCACTTCACCATTTGGAGCAATTCTCTGTGTAGAATAACTTCTACTTTTTTTAGGGAAAAGCAATGTCAGAAGTGGGATTTGAACCCACGCCTCCTATCGGAGACCAGAATGCCCCTATATTTAGGAAGGCTGCTCACCTTGAGTCTGGCGCCTTAGACCACTCGGCCATCCTGACAACTGTATGAAATCCATTTATTTTTTTATTTTTTTACTTTTCTGTAACATGAAGTCTGAACTGTAGGTTGGATACAAGCGGGACTTTAGCAACAAAGAATAGAATAAGAAAAAATGCTAAAACTTAATAAATCATATATTAAAAAGTATTTTTTTAAAGGAAATTGCATAAGTGAATTCAAATGTAGGCAATTGATGACATATCAAACTATTATTCCAGTTTCATGTGTTTTCTTTTCACAGTTGATGACATGTATCAAACTCTTAATCACTGTTATATTGTTTTCACTTCACCATTTGGAGCAATTCTCTGTGTAGAATAACTTCTACTTTTTTTAGGGAAAAGCAATGTCAGAAGTGGGATTTGAACACACGCCTCCTATCGGAGACCAGAATGCCCCTATATTTAGGAAGGCTGCTCACCTTGAGTCTGGCGCATTAGACCACTCGGCCATCCTGACAACTGTATGAGTAGGCAATTGATGACATATCAAACTTTATTCATTTTATTGTTTTATTTTTCACAGTTGATGACATGATAAAGTCTTAATCACTGTTAGGTTGTTTACACATCACATTTGAGCAATCTCTGTGTAGAATAACTAAGAAAAGAATGTCAGAAATTTGAATCATATCGAGAAGAATCCCTATATTTAGGAATCTACTTAGTTGGCCTTAGAATGGAAATCCTGACAACTGATGATGTAGGCAATTGATGACATATCAAACTATTATTCCAGTTTCATGTGTTTTCTTTTCACAGTTGATGACATGTATCAAACTCTTAATCACTGTTATTTTGTTTTCACTTCACCATTTGGAGCAATTCTCTGTGTAGAATAACTTCTACTTTTTTTTAGGGAAAAGCAATGTCAGAAGTGGGATTTGAACCCACGCCTCCTATCGGAGACCAGAATGCCCCTATATTTAGGAAGGCTGCTCACCTTGAGTCTGGCACCTTAGACCACTCGGCAATCCTGACAACTGCATGATGAAGGCAATTATGACATATCAAACTATTATTCCAGTTTATTTTTCTTTTCACAGTTGATGACATGTATTAAAATCTTAATCACTGTTATTTTGTTTTCACTTCACCATTTGGAGCAATTCTCTGTGTAGAATAACTTCTACTTTTTTTAGGGAAAAGAAATGTCAGAATTGAGATTTGAACCCACGCCTCCTATCGGAGACCAGAATGCCCATATATTTAGGAAGGCTGCTCACCTTGAGTCTGGCGCCTTAGACCACTCGGCCATCCTGACAACTGGCATGATGTAGGCAATTGATGACATATCAAACTATTATTCCAGTTTCATGTGTTTTCTTTTCACAGTTGATGACATGTATCAAACTCTTAATCACTGTTATATTGTTTTCACTTCACCATTTGGAGCAATTCTCTGTGTAGAATAACTTCTACTTTTTTTAGGGAAAAGCAATGTCAGAAGTGGGATTTGAACCCACGCCTCCTATCGGAGACCAGAATGCCCCTATATTTAGGAAGGCTGTTCACCTTGAGTCTGGCGCCTTAGACCACTCGGCCATCCTGACAACTGTATGAAATCCATTTATTTTTAATTTTTTTACTTTTCTGTAACATGAAGTCTGAACTGTAGGTTGGATACAAGCGGGACTTTAGCAACAAAGAATAGAATAAGAAAAAATGCTAAAACTTAATAAATCATATATTAAAAAGTATTTTTTTAAAGGAAATTGCATAAGTGAATTCAAATGTAGGCAATTGATGACATATCAAACTATTATTCCAGTTTCATGTGTTTTCTTTTCACAGTTGATGACATGTATCAAACTCTTAATCACTGTTATTTTGTTTTCACTTCACCATTTGGAGCAATTCTCTGTGTAGAATAACTTCTACTTTTTTTTAGGGAAAAGCAATGTCAGAAGTGGGATTTGAACCCACGCCTCCTATCGGAGACCAGAATGCCCCTATATTTAGGAAGGCTGCTCACCTTGAGTCTGGCGCCTTAGACCACTCGGCCATCCTGACAACTGTATGAAATCCATTTATTTTTAATTTTTTTACTTTTCTGTAACATGAAGTCTGAACTGTAGGTTGGATACAAGCGGGACTTTAGCAACAAAGAATAGAATAAGAAAAAATGCTAAAACTTAATAAATCATATCTTAAAAAGTATTTTTTTAAAGGAAATTACATAAGTGAATTCAAATGTAGGCAATTGATGAAATATCAAACTATTATTCCAGTTTCATGTATAGTCTTTTCACAGTTGATGACATGTATCAAACTCTTAATCACTGTTATATTGTTTTCACTTCACCATTTGGAGCAATTCTCTGTGTAGAATAACTTCTACTTTTTTTAGGGAAAAGTAATGTCAGTAGTGGGATTTGAACCCACGCCTCCTATCGGAGACCAGAATGCCCCTATATTTAGGAAGGCTGCTCACCTTGAGTCTGGCGCCTTAGACCACTCGGCCATCCTGACAACTGTATGAAAGCCATTTATTTTATTTATTTTTACTTTTCTGTAACATGAAGTCTGAACTGTAGGTTGGATACAAGCGGGACTTTAGCAACAAAGAATAGAATAAGAAAAAATGCTAAAACTTAATAAATCATATCTTAAAAATTATTTTTTTAAGGAAATTGCATAAGTGAATTCAAATGTAGGCAATTGATGACATATCAAACTATTATTCCAGTTTCATGTGTTTTCTTTTCACAGTTGATGACATGTATCAAACTCTTAATCACTGTTATTTTGTTTTCACTTCACCATTTGGAGCAATTCTCTGTGTAGAATAACTTCTACTTTTTTTAGGGAAAAGCAATGTCAGAAGTGGGATTTGAACCCACGCCTCCTATCGGAGACCAGAATGCCCCTATATTTAGGAAGGCTGCTCACCTTGAGTCTGGCGCCTTAGACCACTCGGCCATCCTGACAACTGTATGAAATCAATTTATTTTTTATTTTTTTACTTTTCTGTAACATGAAGTCTGAACTGTAAGTTGGATACAAGCGGGACTTTAGCAACAAAGAATAGAATAAGAAAAAATGCTAAAACTTAATAAATCATATATTAAAAAGTATTTTTTTAAAGGAAATTGCATGAGTGAATTCAAATGTAGGCAATTGATGACATATCAAACTATTATTCCAGTTTCATGTGTTTTCTTTTCACAGTTGATGACATGTATCAAACTCTTAATCACTGTTATATTGTTCTCACTTCACCATTTGGAGCAATTCTCTGTGTAGAATAACTTCTACTTTTTTAGGGAAAAGCAATGTCAGAAGAGGGATATGAACACACGCCTCCTATCGGAGATCAGAATTCCCCTATATTTAGGAAGGCTGTTCACCTTGCTTCTGGCGCCTTAGACCACTCGGCCATCCTGACAACTGTATGATGTAGGCAATTGATGACATATCAAATATTATTCCATTTTATTTTTTTTCTTTTCAAGTGATGACATGATAAACTCTTAATCACTGTTAGTTTGTTTTCACATCACATTTAGCAATCTCTGTGTAGAATAAATTTAGAAAAGCAATGTCAGAAGTGGATTTGAACCAGCTCCTATCGGAGACCAGAATGCCCTATATTTAGGAAGGCTGCTACCTTAGTCTGCGCCTTAGAACTGGCAATCCTGACAACTGCATGATGAAGGCAATTGATGACATATCACACTATTTTTCCAGTTTCATGTGTTTTCTTTTCACAGTTGATGACATGTATTAAACTCTTAATCACTGTTATTTTGTTTTCACTTCACCATTTGGAGCAATTCTCTGTGTAGAATAACTTCTACTTTTTTTAGGGAAAAGCAATGTCAGAAGTGGGATTTGAACCCACGCCTCCTATCGGAGACCAGAATGCCCCTATATTTAGGAAGGCTGCTCACCTTGAGTCTGGCACCTTAGACCACTCGGCAATCCTGACAACTGCATGATGAAGGCAATTGATGACATATCACACTATTTTTCCAGTTTCATGTGTTTTCTTTTCACAGTTGATGACATGTATCAAACTCTTAATCACTGTTATATTGTTTTCACTTCACCATTTGGAGCAATTCTCTGTGTAGAATAACTTCTACTTTTTTTAGGGAAAAGCAATGTCAGAAGTGGGATTTGAACCCACGCCTCCTATCGGAGACCAGAATGCCCCTATATTTAGGAAGGCTGCTCACCTTGAGTCTGGCGCCTTAGACCACTCGGCCATCCTGACAACTGTATGAAATCAATTTATTTTTAATTTTTTTACTTTTCTGTAACATGAAGTCTGAACTGTAGGTTGGATACAAGCGGGACTTTAGCAACAAAGAATAGAATAAGAAAAAATGCTAAAACTTAATAAATCATATATTAAAAAGTATTTTTTTAAAGGAAATTGCATAAGTGAATTCAAATGTAGGCAATTGATGACATATCAAACTATTATTCCAGTTTCATGTGTTTTCTTTTCACAGTTGATGACATGTATCAAACTCTTAATCACTGTTATTTTGTTTTCACTTCACCATTTGGAGCAATTCTCTGTGTAGAATAACTTCTACTTTTTTTAGGGAAAAGCAATGTCAGAAGTGGGATTTGAACCCACGCCTCCTATCGGAGACCAGAATGCCCCTATATTTAGGAAGGCTGCTCACCTTGAGTCTGGCGCCTTAGACCACTCGGCCATCCTGACAACTGTATGAAATCAATTTATTTTTTATTTTTTTACTTTTCTGTAACATGAAGTCTGAACTGTAGGTTGGATACAAGCGGGACTTTAGCAACAAAGAATAGAATAAGAAAAAATGCTAAAACTTAATAAATCATATATTAAAAAGTATTTTTTTAAAGGAAATTGCATAAGTGAATTCAAATGTAGGCAATTGATGACATATCAAACTATTATTCCAGTTTCATGTGTTTTCTTTTCACAGTTGATGACATGTATCAAACTCTTAATCACTGTTATATTGTTTTCACTTCACCATTTGGAGCAATTCTCTGTGTAGAATAACTTCTACTTTTTTAGGGAAAAGCAATGTCAGAAGTGGGATTTGAACCCACGCCTCCTATCGGAGACCAGAATGCCCCTATATTTAGGAAGGCTGCTCACCTTGAGTCTGGCGCCTTAGACCACTCGGCCATCCTGACAACTGTATGATGTAGGCAATTGATGACATATCAAACTATTATTCAGTTTATTTTTTTCTTTTCAAGTGATGACATGAAAAGTCTTAATCACTGTAGGTTGTTTACACTTCACATTTAGCAATTTGAGTAGAATAAATTTTAGGAAAAGCAATGTCAGAATATTTGAATCATATCGAGACCAGAATGCTATATTTAGGAAGGTTACCTTGAGCACCTTAGAATGGCAATCCTGACAACTGATGATGAAGGCAATTGATGACATATCAAACTATTATTCCAGTTTCATGTGTTTTCTTTTCACAGTTGATGACATGTATTAAACTCGTAATCACTGTTATTTTGTTTTCACTTCACCATTTGGAGCAATTCTCTGTGTAGAATAACTTCTACTTTTTTTAGGGAAAAGCAATGTCAGATGTGGGATTTGAACCCACGCCTCCTGTCGGAGACCAGAATGCCCCTATATTTAGGAAGGCTGCTCACCTTGAGTCTGGCGCCTTAGACCACTCGGCCATCCTGACAACTGCATGAGCATCAATTTATTTTTTATTTTTTTACTTTTCTGTAACATGAAGTCTGAACTGTAAGTTGGATACAAGCGGGACTTTAGCAACAAAGAATAGAATAAGAAAAAATGCTAAAACTTAATAAATCATATATTAAAAAGTATTTTTTTAAAGGAAATTGCATAAGTGAATTCAAATGTAGGCAATTGATGACATATCAAACTATTATTCCAGTTTCATGTGTTTTCTTTTCACAGTTGATGACATGTATTAAACTCTTAATCACTGTTATTTTGTTTTCACTTCACCATTTGGAGCAATTCTCTGTGTAGAATAACTTCTACTTTTTTTAGGGAAAAGCAATGTCAGAAGTGGGATTTGAACCCACGCCTCCTATCGGAGACCAGAATGCCCCTATATTTAGGAAGGCTGCTCACCTTGAGTCTGGCGCCTTAGACCACTCGGCCATCCTGACAACTGTATGAAATCCATTTATTTTTTATTTTTTTACTTTTCTGTAACATGAAGTCTGAACTGTAGGTTGGATACAAGCGGGACTTTAGCAACAAAGAATAGAATAAGAAAAAATGCTAAAACTTAATAAATCATATATTAAAAAGTATTTTTTTAAAGGAAATTGCATAAGTGAATTCAAATGTAGGCAATTGATGACATATCAAACTATTATTCCAGTTTCATGTGTTTTCTTTTCACAGTTGATGACATGTATCAAACTCTTAATCACTGTTATATTGTTCTCACTTCACCATTTGGAGCAATTCTCTGTGTAGAATAACTTCTACTTTTTTAGGGAAAAGCAATGTCAGAAGAGGGATATGAACACACGCCTCCTATCGGAGATCAGAATTCCCCTATATTTAGGAAGGCTGTTCACCTTGCTTCTGGCGCCTTAGACCACTCGGCCATCCTGACAACTGTATGATGTAGGCAATTGATGACATATCAAACTATTATTCCAGTTTTATTTTTTCTTTTCACAGTTGATGACATGTAAAAGTCTTAATCACTGTTATTTTGTTTTCACTTCACCATTTGGAGCAATTTTGTGTAGAATAACTATTTTTTAGGGAAAAGCAATGTCAGAAGTGGGATTTGAACCCAGCCTCCTATCGGAGACCAGAATGCCCCTATATTTAGGAAGGCTGCTCACCTTAGTCTGGCGCCTTAGACCACTCGGCAATCCTGACAACTGCATGATGAAGGCAATTGATGACATATCAAACTATTATTCCAGTTTCATGTGTTTTCTTTTCACAGTTGATGACATGTATCAAACTCTTAATCACTGTTATATTGTTTTCACTTCACCATTTGGAGCAATTCTCTGTGTAGAATAACTTCTACTTTTTTTAGGGAAAAGCAATGTCAGAAGTGGGATTTGAACCCACGCCTCCTATCGGAGACCAGAATGCCCCTATATTTAGGAAGGCTGCTCACCTTGAGTCTGGCACCTTAGACCACTCGGCAATCCTGACAACTGCATGATGAAGGCAATTGATGACATATCACACTATTTTTCCAGTTTCATGTGTTTTCTTTTCACAGTTGATGACATGTATTAAACTCTTAATCACTGTTATATTGTTTTCACTTCACCATTTGGAGCAATTCTCTGTGTAGAATAACTTCTACTTTTTTTAGGGAAAAGCAATGTCAGAAGTGGGATTTGAACCCACGCCTCCTATCGGAGACCAGAATGCCCCTATATTTAGGAAGGCTGCTCACCTTGAGTCTGGTGCCTTAGACCACTCGGCCATCCTGACAACTGAATGAATTCCATTTATTTTTTATTTTTGTACTTTTCTGTAACATAAAGTCTGAACTGTAGGTTGGATACAAGCTGGACTTTAGCAACAAAGAATAGAATAAGAAAAAATGCTAAAACTTAATAAATCATATATTAAAAAGTATTTTTTTAAAGGAAATTGCATAAGTGAATTCAAATGTAGGCAATTGATGACATATCAAACTATTATTCCAGTTTCATGTGTTTTCTTTTCACAGTTGATGACATGTATTAAACTCTTAATCACTGTTATATTGTTTTCACTTCACCATTTGGAGCAATTCTCTGTGTAGAATAACTTCTACTTTTTTTAGGGAAAAGCAATGTCAGAAGTGGGATTTGAACCCACGCCTCCTATCGGAGACCAGAATGCCCATATATTTAGGAAGGCTGCTCACCTTGAGTCTGGCGCCTTAGACCACTCGGCCATCCTGACAACTGTATGAAATCCATTTATTTTTAATATTTTTTACTTTTCTGTAACATGAAGTCTGAACTGTAGGTTGGATACAAGCGGGACTTTAGCAACAAAGAATAGAATAAGAAAAAATGCTAAAACTTAATAAATCATATATTAAAAAGTATTTTTTTAAAGGAAATTGCATAAGTGAATTCAAATTTAGGCAATTGATGACATATCAAACTATTATTCCAGTTTCATGTGTTTTCTTTTCACAGTTGATGACATGTATCAAACTCTTAATCACTGTTATTTTGTTTTCACTTCACCATTTGGAGCAATTCTCTGTGTAGAATAACTTCTACTTTTTTTAGGGAAAAGCAATGTCAGAAGTGGGATTTGAACCCACGCCTCCTATCGGAGACCAGAATGACCCTATATTTAGGAAGGCTGCTCACCTTGAGTCTGGCGCCTTAGACCACTCGGCCATCCTGACAACTGTATGAAATTAATTTATTTTAATTTTTTTACTTTTCTGTAACATGAAGTCAACTGTAGGTTGGATACAAGCGGGACTTTAGCAACAAAGAATAGAATAAGAAAAAATGCTAAAACTTAATAAATTATATATTAAAAAATATTTGTTTAAAGGAAATTGCATAAGTGAATTCAAATGTAGGCAATTGATGACATATCAAACTATTATTCCAGTTTCATGTGTTTTCTTTTCACAGTTGATGACATGTATCAAACTCTTAATCACTGTTATTTTGTTTTCACTTCACCATTTGGAGCAATTCTCTGTGTAGAATAACTTCTACTTTTTTTAGGGAAAAGCAATGTCAGAAGTGGGATTTGAACCCACGCCTCCTATCGGAGACCAGAATGCCCCTATATTTAGGAAGGCTGCTCACCTTGAGTCTGGCGCCTTAGACCACTCGGCCATCCTGACAACTGCATGAGCATCAATTTATTTTTTATTTTTTTACTTTTCTGTAACATGAAGTCTGAACTGTAAGTTGGATACAAGCGGGACTTTAGCAACAAAGAATAGAATAAGAAAAAATGCTAAAACTTAATAAATCATATATTAAAAAGTATTTTTTTAAAGGAAATTGCATAAGTGAATTCAAATGTAGGCAATTGATGACATATCAAACTATTATTCCAGTTTCATGTGTTTTCTTTTCACAGTTGATGACATGTATCAAACTCTTAATCACTGTTATATTGTTCTCACTTCACCATTTGGAGCAATTCTCTGTGTAGAATAACTTCTACTTTTTTTAGGGAAAAGCAATGTCAGATGTGGGATTTGAACCCACGCCTCCTGTCGGAGACCAGAATGCCCCTATATTTAGGAAGGCTGCTCACCTTGAGTCTGGCGCCTTAGACCACTCGGCCATCCTGACAACTGAATGAAATCCATTTATTTTTTATTTGTGTACTTTTCTGTAACATGAAGTCTGAACTGTAAGTTGGATACAAGCGGGACTTTAGCAACAAAGAATAGAATAAGAAAAAATGCTAAAACTTAATAAATCATATATTAAAAAGTATTTTTTTAAAGGAAATTGCATAAGTGAATTCAAATGTAGGCAATTGATGACATATCAAACTATTATTCCAGTTTCATGTGTTTTCTTTTCACAGTTGATGACATGTATCAAACTCTTAATCACTGTTATTTTGTTTTCACTTCACCATTTGGAGCAATTCTCTGTGTAGAATAACTTCTACTTTTTTAGGGAAAAGCAATGTCAGAAGTGGGATTTGAACCCACGCCTCCTATCGGAGACCAGAATGCCCCTATATTTAGGAAGGCTGCTCACCTTGAGTCTGGCGCCTTAGACCACTCGGCCATCCTGACAACTGTATGATGAAGGCAATTGATGACATATAAATATTATTCCAGTTTTATGTTTTTTCTTTTCAAGTTGATGACATGTATAAAGTCTGAACACTGTTATGTTGTTTTCACTTCACCATTTGGAGCAATCTTGTGTAGAATAAACTTTTTTGAAAAGCAATGTCAGAAGTATTTGAACCAGTCATATCGAGAAGAAAGTATATTTAGGAAGGCTGCTCACCTTGAGTCTGGCGCCTTAGACCACTCGGCCATCCTGACAACTGCATGATGAAGGCAATTGATGACATATCAAACTATTATTCCAGTTTCATGTGTTTTCTTTTCACAGTTGATGACATGTATCAAACTCTTAATCACTGTTATATTGTTTTCACTTCACCATTTGGAGCAATTCTCTGTGTAGAATAACTTCTACTTTTTTTAGGGAAAAGCAATGTCAGAAGTGGGATTTGAACCCACGCCTCCTATCGGAGACCAGAATGCCCCTATATTTAGGAAGGCTGCTCACCTTGAGTCTGGCGCCTTAGACCACTCGGCCATCCTGACAACTGTATGAAATCAATTTATTTTTAATTTTTTTACTTTTCTGTAACATGAAGTCTGAACTGTAGGTTGGATACAAGCGGGACTTTAGCAACAAAGAATAGAATAAGAAAAAATGCTAAAACTTAATAAATCATATATTAAAAAGTATTTTTTTAAAGGAAATTGCATAAGTGAATTCAAATGTAGGCAATTGATGACATATCAAACTATTATTCCAGTTTCATGTGTTTTCTTTTCACAGTTGATGACATGTATCAAACTCTTAATCACTGTTATATTGTTTTCACTTCACCATTTGGAGCAATTCTCTGTGTAGAATAACTTCTACTTTTTTTAGGGAAAAGCAATGTCAGAAGTGGGATTTGAACCCACGCCTCCTATCGGAGACCAGAATGCCCCTATATTTAGGAAGGCTGCTCACCTTGAGTCTGGCGCCTTAGACCACTCGGCCATCCTGACAACTGTATGAAATCAATTTATTTTTTATTTTTTTACTTTTCTGTAACATGAAGTCTGAACTGTAGGTTGGATACAAGCGGGACTTTAGCAACAAAGAATAGAATAAGAAAAAATGCTAAAACTTAATAAATCATATATTAAAAAGTATTTTTTTAAAGGAAATTGCATAAGTGAATTCAAATGTAGGCAATTGATGACATATCAAACTATTATTCCAGTTTCATGTGTTTTCTTTTCACAGTTGATGACATGTATCAAACTCTTAATCACTGTTATATTGTTTTCACTTCACCATTTGGAGCAATTCTCTGTGTAGAATAACTTCTACTTTTTTTAGGGAAAAGCAATGTCAGAAGTGGGATTTGAACCCACGCCTCCTATCGGAGACCAGAATGCCCCTATATTTAGGAAGGCTGCTCACCTTGAGTCTGGCGCCTTAGACCACTCGGCCATCCTGACAACTGTATGAGAATCAATTAATTTTTTATTTTTTTACTTTTCTGTAACATGAAGTCTGAACTGTAGGTTGGATACAAGCGGGACTTTAGCAACAAAGAATAGAATAAGAAAAAATGCTAAAACTTAATAAATCATATATTAAAAAGTATTTTTTTAAAGGAAATTGCATAAGTGAATTCAAATGTAGGCAATTGATGACATATCAAACTATTATTCCAGTTTCATGTGTTTTCTTTTCACAGTTGATGACATGTATCAAACTCTTAATCACTGTTATATTGTTTTCACTTCACCATTTGGAGCAATTCTCTGTGTAGAATAACTTCTACTTTTTTTAGGGAAAAGCAATGTCAGAAGTGGGATTTGAACCCACGCCTCCTATCGGAGACCAGAATGCCCCTATATTTAGGAAGGCTGCTCACCTTGAGTCTGGCGCCTTAGACCACTCGGCCATCCTGACAACTGTATGAAATCAATTAATTTTTTATTTTTTTACTTTTCTGTAACATGAAGTCTGAACTGTAGGTTGGATACAAGCGGGACTTTAGCAACAAAGAATAGAATAAGAAAAAATGCTAAAACTTAATAAATCATATATTAAAAAGTATTTTTTTAAAGGAAATTGCATAAGTGAATTCAAATGTAGGCAATTGATGACATATCAAACTATTATTCCAGTTTCATGTGTTTTCTTTTCACAGTTGATGACATGTATCAAACTCTTAATCACTGTTATATTGTTTTCACTTCACCATTTGGAGCAATTCTCTGTGTAGAATAACTTCTACTTTTTTTAGGGAAAAGCAATGTCAGAAGTGGGATTTGAACCCACGCCTCCTATCGGAGACCAGAATGCCCCTATATTTAGGAAGGCTGCTCACCTTGAGTCTGGCGCCTTAGACCACTCGGCCATCCTGACAACTGCATGAGAGGCAATATGACATTATTATTCCATTTTATTTTTTACTTTTCAAGTGATAACATGTATTAAAGTCTTATACTGATATTTTGGTTACACTTCACATTTAGCAACTTGTGTAGAATAATTAGAAAAGCAATGTCAGAATGATTTGAAATCCTATCAGAAGAATGTATATTTAGGAAGCTGCTACTTATGCATTAGAATGGAAATCCTGACAACTGCATGATGAAGGCAATTGATGACATATCAAACTATTATTCCAGTTTCATGTGTTTTCTTTTCACAGTTGATGACATGTATTAAACTCTTAATCACTGTTATATTGTTTTCACTTCACCATTTGGAGCAATTCTCTGTGTAGAATAACTTCTACTTTTTTTAGGGAAAAGCAATGTCAGAAGTGGGATTTGAACCCACGCCTCCTATCGGAGACCAGAATGCCCCTATATTTAGGAAGGCTGCTCACCTTGAGTCTGGCGCCTTAGACCACTCGGCCATCCTGACAACTGTATGAATGCCATTTATTTTTTATTTTTTTTACTTTTCTGTAACATGAAGTCTGAACTGTAGGTTGGATACAAGCGGGACTTTAGCAACAAAGAATAGAATAAGAAAAAATGCTAAAACTTAATAAATCATATATTAAAAAAATTTTTTTAAAGGAAATTGCATAAGTGAATTCAAATGTAGGCAATTGATGACATATCAAACTATTATTCCAGTTTCATGTGTTTTCTTTTCACAGTTGATGACATATATCAAACTCTTAATCACTGTTATATTGTTTTCACTTCACCATTTGGAGCAATTCTCTGTGTAGAATAACTTCTACTTTTTTTAGGGAAAAGTAATGTCAGTAGTGGGATTTGAACCCACGCCTCCTATCGGAGACCAGAATGCCCCTATATTTAGGAAGGCTGCTCACCTTGAGTCTGGCGCCTTAGACCACTCGGCCATCCTGACAACTGTATGAAATCAATTTATTTTTTATTTTTTTACTTTTCTGTAACATGAAGTCTGAACTGTAGGTTGGATACAAGCGGGACTTTAGCAACAAAGAATAGAATAAGAAAAAATGCTAAAACTTAATAAATCATATATTAAAAAGTATTTTTTTAAAGGAAATTGCATAAGTGAATTCAAATGTAGGCAATTGATGACATATCAAACTATTATTCCAGTTTCATGTGTTTTCTTTTCACAGTTGATGACATGTATCAAACTCTTAATCACTGTTATATTGTTTTCACTTCACCATTTGGAGCAATTCTCTGTGTAGAATAACTTCTACTTTTTTTAGGGAAAAGCAATGTCAGAAGTGGGATTTGAACCCACGCCTCCTATCGGAGACCAGAATGCCCCTATATTTAGGAAGGCTGCTCACCTTGAGTCTGGCGCCTTAGACCACTCGGCCATCCTGACAACTGTATGAAATCCATTTATTTTTAATTTTTTTACTTTTCTGTAACATGAAGTCTGAACTGTAGGTTGGATACAAGCGGGACTTTAGCAACAAAGAATAGAATAAGAAAAAATGCTAAAACTTAATAAATCATATCTTAAAAAGTATTTTTTTAAAGGAAATTGCATAAGTGAATTCAAATGTAGGCAATTGATGACATATCAAACTATTATTCCAGTTTCATGTGTTTTCTTTTCACAGTTGATGACATATATCAAACTCTTAATCACTGTTATTTTGTTTTCACTTCACCATTTGGAGCAATTCTCTGTGTAGAATAACTTCTACTTTTTTTAGGGAAAAGCAATGTCAGAAGTGGGATTTGAACTCACGCCTCCTATCGGAGACCAGAATGCCCCTATATTTAGGAAGGCTGCTCACCTTGAGTCTGGTGCCGTAGACCACTCGGCCATCCCGACAACTGTATGAAATCCATTTATTTTTAATTGTTTTACTTTTCTGTAACATAAAGTCTGAACTGTAGGTTGGATACAAGCGGGACTTTAGCAACAAAGAATAGAATAAGAAAAAATGCTAAAACTTAATAAATCATATATTAAAAAGTATTTTTTTAAAGGAAATTGCATAAGTGAATTCAAATGTAGGCAATTGATGACATATCAAACTATTATTCCAGTTTCATGTGTTTTCTTTTCACAGTTGATGACATGTATCAAACTCTTAATCACTGTTATTTTGTTTTCACTTCACCATTTGGAGCAATTCTCTGTGTAGAATAACTTCTACTTTTTTTAGGGAAAAGCAATGTCAGAAGTGGGATTTGAACCCACGCCTCCTATCGGAGACCAGAATGCCCCTATATTTAGGAAGGCTGCTCACCTTGAGTCTGGCGCCTTAGACCACTCGGCCATCCTGACAACTGTATGAAATCCATTTATTTTTAATTTTTTTACTTTTCTGTAACATGAAGTCTGAACTGTAGGTTGGATACAAGCGGGACTTTAGCAACAAAGAATAGAATAAGAAAAAATGCTAAAACTTAATAAATCATATATTAAAAAGTATTTTTTTAAAGGAAATTGCATAAGTGAATTCAAATGTAGGCAATTGATGACATATCAAACTATTATTCCAGTTTCATGTGTTTTCTTTTCACAGTTGATGACATGTATCAAACTCTTAATCACTGTTATATTGTTTTCACTTCACCATTTGGAGCAATTCTCTGTGTAGAATAACTTCTACTTTTTTTAGGGAAAAGCAATGTCAGAAGTGGGATTTGAACCCACGCCTCCTATCGGAGATCAGAATGCCCCTATATTTAGGAAGGCTGTTCACCTTGAGTCTGGCGCCTTAGACCACTCGGCCATCCTGACAACTGTATGAAATTATGACATATCATTATTCCTTTAATGTTTTTTCTTTTCAAGTTGATGACATGTATAAAGTCTTAAACTGTATTTTGGTTACATTTACCGATTTGAGCAACTTGTGTAGAATAAAGAAAAGAATGTCAGAAGTATTTGAACCAGTCTATGAAAGAATGATATATTTAGGAGGCTGCTACATTGATTCACCTTAGACACTGGAAATCTGACAACTGCATGATGTAGGCAATTGATGACATATCAAACTATTATTCCAGTTTCATGTGTTTTCTTTTCACAGTTGATGACATGTATCAAACTCTTAATCACTGTTATTTTGTTTTCACTTCACCATTTGGAGCAATTCTCTGTGTAGAATAACTTCTACTTTTTTTAGGGAAAAGCAATGTCAGAAGTGGGATTTGAACCCACGCCTCCTATCGGAGACCAGAATGCCCCTATATTTAGGAAGGCTGCTCACCTTGAGTCTGGCGCCTTAGACCACTCGGCCATCCTGACAACTGTATGAAAATTCATTTTTTTTATTTTTTACTTTTCTGTAACATGAAGTCTGAACTGTAAGTTGGATACAAGCGGGACTTTAGCAACAAAGAATAGAATAAGAAAAAATGCTAAAACTTAATAAATCATATATTAAAAAGTATTTTTTTTAAGGAAATTGCATAAGTGAATTCAAATTTAGGCAATTGATGACATATCAAACTATTATTCCAGTTTCATGTGTTTTCTTTTCACAGTTGATGACATGTATCAAACTCTTAATCACTGTTATATTGTTCTCACTTCACCATTTGGAGCAATTCTCTGTGTAGAATAACTTCTACTTTTTTTAGGGAAAAGCAATGTCAGAAGTGGGATTTGAACCCACGCCTCCTATCGGAGACCAGAATGCCCCTATATTTAGGAAGGCTGCTCACCTTGAGTCTGGCGCCTTAGACCACTCGGCCATCCTGACAACTGTATGAAATCCATTTATTTTTTATTTTTTTACTTTTCTGTAACATGAAGTCTGAACTGTAGGTTGGATACAAGCGGGACTTTAGCAACAAAGAATAGAATAAGAAAAAATGCTAAAACTTAATAAATCATATATTAAAAAGTATTTTTTTAAAGGAAATTGCATAAGTGAATTCAAATGTAGGCAATTGATGACATATCAAACTATTATTCCAGTTTCATGTGTTTTCTTTTCACAGTTGATGACATGTATCAAACTCTTAATCACTGTTATTTTGTTTTCACTTCACCATTTGGAGCAATTCTCTGTGTAGAATAACTTCTACTTTTTTTAGGGAAAAGCAATGTCAGAAGTGGGATTTGAACCCACGCCTCCTATCGGAGACCAGAATGCCCATATATTTAGGAAGGCTGCTCACCTTGAGTCTGGCGCCTTAGACCACTCGGCCATCCTGACAACTGTATGAAATCCATTTATTTTTTATATTTTTACTTTTCTGTAACATGAAGTCTGAACTGTAGGTTGGATACAAGCGGGACTTTAGCAACAAAGAATAGAATAAGAAAAAATGCTAAAACTTAATAAATCATATATTAAAAAGTATTTTTTTAAAGGAAATTGCATAAGTGAATTCAAATGTAGGCAATTGATGACATATCAAACTATTATTCCAGTTTCATGTGTTTTCTTTTCACAGTTGATGACATGTATCAAACTCTTAATCACTGTTATTTTGTTTTCACTTCACCATTTGGAGCAATTCTCTGTGTAGAATAACTTCTACTTTTTTAGGGAAAAGCAATGTCAGAAGTGGGATTTGAACCCACGCCTCCTATCGGAGACCAGAATGCCCCTATATTTAGGAAGGCTGCTCACCTTGAGTCTGGCGCCTTAGACCACTCGGCCATCCTGACAACTGTATGAAATCCATTTATTTTTTTACTTTTCTGTAACATGAAGTCTGAACTGTAGGTTGGATACAAGCGGGACTTTAGCAACAAAGAATAGAATAAGAAAAAATGCTAAAACTTAATAAATCATATATTAAAAAGTATTTTTTTTAAGGAAATTGCATAAGTGAATTCAAATGTAGGCAATTGATGACATATCAAACTATTATTCCAGTTTCATGTGTTTTCTTTTCACAGTTGATGACATGTATCAAACTCTTAATCACTGTTTTATTGTTTTCACTTCACCATTTGGAGCAATTCTCTGTGTAGAATAACTTCTACTTTTTTTAGGGAAAAGCAATGTCAGAAGTGGGATTTGAACCCACGCCTCCTATCGGAGATCAGAATGCCCCTATATTTAGGAAGGCTGCTCACCTTGAGTCTGGTGCCTTAGACCACTCGGCCATCCTGACAACTGTATGAGTAGGCAATATGACATATAAATATTATTCAGTTTTATGTTTTTTCTTTTCACAGTTGATAACATGTATAAGTCTTAATACTGTTAGTTTGGTTACATTCACCATTTGAGCAATCTTGTGTAGAATAACAGAAAAGAATGTCAGAATGATTTGAACCCACGCTCCTATCGAGACAGAATGCTATATTTAGGAGCTGCTATTAGTCTGGCATTAGACAGTGGAAATCTGACAAGTGAATGATGTAGGCAATTGATGACATATCAAACTATTATTCCAGTTTCATGTGTTTTCTTTTCACAGTTGATGACATATATCAAACTCTTAATCACTGTTATATTGTTTTCACTTCACCATTTGGAGCAATTCTCTGTGTAGAATAACTTCTACTTTTTTTAGGGAAAAGCAATGTCAGAAGTGGGATTTGAACCCACGCCTCCTATCGGAGACCAGAATGCCCCTATATTTAGGAAGGCTGCTCACCTTGAGTCTGGCGCCTTAGACCACTCAGCCATCCTGACAACTGTATGAAATCCATTTATTTTTACTTTTTTTTACTTTTCTGTAACATGAAGTCTGAACTGTAGGTTGGATACAAGCGGGACTTTAGCAACAAAGAATTGAATAAGAAAAAATGCTAAAACTTAATAAATCATATCTTAAAAAGTATTTTTTTAAAGGAAATTGCATAAGTGAATTCAAATTTAGGCAATTGATGACATATCAAACTATTATTCCAGTTTCATGTGTTTTCTTTTCACAGTTGATGACATATATCAAACTCTTAATCACTGTTATATTGTTTTCACTTCACCATTTGGAGCAATTCTCTGTGTAGAATAACTTCTACTTTTTTTAGGGAAAAGCAATGTCAGAAGTGGGATTTGAACCCACGCCTCCTATCGGAGACCAGAATGCCCCTATATTTAGGAAGGCTGCTCACCTTGAGTCTGGCGCCTTAGACCACTCGGCCATCCTGACAACTGTATGAAATCCATTTATTTTTAATTTTTTTACTTTTCTGTAACATGAAGTCTGAACTGTAGGTTGGATACAAGCGGGACTTTAGCAACAAAGAATAGAATAAGAAAAAATGCTAAAACTTAATAAATCATATATTAAAAAGTATTTTTTTAAAGGAAATTGCATAAGTGAATTCAAATGTAGGCAATTGATGACATATCAAACTATTATTCCAGTTTCATGTGTTTTCTTTTCACAGTTGATGACATATATCAAACTCTTAATCACTGTTATATTGTTTTCACTTCACCATTTGGAGCAATTCTCTGTGTAGAATAACTTCTACTTTTTTTAGGGAAAAGCAATGTCAGAAGTGGGATTTGAACCCACGCCTCCTATCGGAGACCAGAATGCCCCTATATTTAGGAAGGCTGCTCACCTTGAGTCTGGCGCCTTAGACCACTCGGCCATCCTGACAACTGTATGAAATCCATTTATTTTTAATTTTTTTACTTTTCTGTAACATGAAGTCTGAACTGTAGGTTGGATACAAGCGGGACTTTAGCAACAAAGAATAGAATAAGAAAAAATGCTAAAACTTAATAAATCATATATTAAAAAGTATTTTTTTAAAGGAAATTGCATAAGTGAATTCAAATGTAGGCAATTGATGACATATCAAACTATTATTCCAGTTTCATGTGTTTTCTTTTCACAGTTGATGACATGTATCAAACTCTTAATCACTGTTATATTGTTTTCACTTCACCATTTGGAGCAATTCTCTGTGTAGAATAACTTCTACTTTTTTTAGGGAAAAGCAATGTCAGAAGTGGGATTTGAACCCACGCCTCCTATCGGAGACCAGAATGCCCCTATATTTAGGAAGGCTGCTCACCTTGAGTCTGGCGCCTTAGACCACTCGGCCATCCTGACAACTGTATGAAATCCATTTATTTTTAATTTTTTTACTTTTCTGTAACATGAAGTCTGAACTGTAGGTTGGATACAAGCGGGACTTTAGCAACAAAGAATAGAATAAGAAAAAATGCTAAAACTTAATAAATCATATATTAAAAAGTATTTTTTTAAAGGAAATTGCATAAGTGAATTCAAATGTAGGCAATTGATGACATATCAAACTATTATTCCAGTTTCATGTGTTTTCTTTTCACAGTTGATGACATGTATCAAACTCTTAATCACTGTTATATTGTTTTCACTTCACCATTTGGAGCAATTCTCTGTGTAGAATAACTTCTACTTTTTTAGGGAAAAGCAATGTCAGAAGTGGGATTTGAACCCACGCCTCCTATCGGAGACCAGAATGCCCCTATATTTAGGAAGGCTGCTCACCTTGAGTCTGGCGCCTTAGACCACTCGGCCATCCTGACAACTGTATGAAATCCATTTATTTTTTATTTTTTTACTTTTCTGTAACATGAAGTCTGAACTGTAAGTTGGATACAAGCGGGACTTTAGCAACAAAGAATAGAATAAGAAAAAATGCTAAAACTTAATAAATCATATATTAAAAAGTATTTTTTTAAAGGAAATTGCATAAGTGAATTCAAATGTAGGCAATTGATGACATATCAAACTATTATTCCAGTTTCATGTGTTTTCTTTTCACAGTTGATGACATGTATTAAACTCGTAATCACTGTTATTTTGTTTTCACTTCACCATTTGGAGCAATTCTCTGTGTAGAATAACTTCTACTTTTTTAGGGAAAAGCAATGTCAGAAGTGGGATTTGAACACACTCCTCCTATCGGAGATCAGAATTCCCCTATATTTAGGAAGGCTGTTCACCTTGATTCTGGCGCCTTAGACCACTCGGCCATCCTGACAACTGTATGATATAATAAAAATGTAGGCAATTGATGACATATCAAACTATTATTCCAGTTTCATGTGTTTTCTTTTCACAGTTGATGACATGTATCAAACTCTTAATCACTGTTATATTGTTTTCACTTCACCATTTGGAGCAATTCTCTGTGTAGAATAACTTCTACTTTTTTTAGGGAAAAGCAATGTCAGAAGTGGGATTTGAACCCACGCCTCCTATCGGAGACCAGAATGCCCCTATATTTAGGAAGGCTGCTCACCTTGAGTCTGGCGCCTTAGACCACTCGGCCATCCTGACAACTGTATGAAATCCATTTATTTTTAATTTTTACTTTTCTGTAACATGAAGTCTGAACTGTAGGTTGGATACAAGCGGGACTTTAGCAACAAAGAATAGAATAAGAAAAAAATGCTAAAACTTAATAAATCATATATTAAAAAGTATTTTTTTAAAGGAAATTGCATAAGTGAATTCAAATTTAGGCAATTGATGACATATCAAACTATTATTCCAGTTTCATGTGTTTTCTTTTCACAGTTGATGACATGTATCAAACTCTTAATCACTGTTATATTGTTTTCACTTCACCATTTGGAGCAATTCTCTGTGTAGAATAACTTCTACTTTTTTTAGGGAAAAGCAATGTCAGAAGTGGGATTTGAACCCACGCCTCCTATCGGAGACCAGAATGCCCCTATATTTAGGAAGGCTGCTCACCTTGAGTCTGGCGCCTTAGACCACTCGGCCATCCTGACAACTGTATGAAATCCATTTATTTTTAATTTTTTTACTTTTCTGTAACATGAAGTCTGAACTGTAGGTTGGATACAAGCGGGACTTTAGCAACAAAGAATAGAATAAGAAAAAATGCTAAAACTTAATAAATCATATATTAAAAAGTATTTTTTTAAAGGAAATTGCATAAGTGAATTCAAATGTAGGCAATTGATGACATATCAAACTATTATTCCAGTTTCATGTGTTTTCTTTTCACAGTTGATGACATGTATCAAACTCTTAATCACTGTTATATTGTTTTCACTTCACCATTTGGAGCAATTCTCTGTGTAGAATAACTTCTACTTTTTTTAGGGAAAAGCAATGTCAGAAGTGGGATTTGAACCCACGCCTCCTATCGGAGACCAGAATGCCCCTATATTTAGGAAGGCTGCTCACCTTGAGTCTGGCGCCTTAGACCACTCGGCCATCCTGACAACTGTATGAAATCAATTTATTTTTTTTTACTTTTCTGTAACATGAAGTCTGAACTGTAGGTTGGATACAAGCGGGACTTTAGCAACAAAGAATAGAATAAGAAAAAATGCTAAAACTTAATAAATCATATATTAAAAAGTATTTTTTTAAAGGAAATTGCATGAGTGAATTCAAATGTAGGCAATTGATGACATATCAAACTATTATTCCAGTTTCATGTGTTTTCTTTTCACAGTTGATGACATGTATCAAACTCTTAATCACTGTTATATTGTTCTCACTTCACCATTTGGAGCAATTCTCTGTGTAGAATAACTTCTACTTTTTTAGGGAAAAGCAATGTCAGAAGAGGGATATGAACACACGCCTCCTATCGGAGATCAGAATTCCCCTATATTTAGGAAGGCTGTTCACCTTGCTTCTGGCGCCTTAGACCACTCGGCCATCCTGACAACTGTATGATGTAGGCAATTGATGACATATCAAACTATTATTCCAGTTTTATGTGTTTTCTTTTCACAGTTGATGACATGTATTAAACTCTAAATCACTGTTATTTTGTTTTCACTTCACCATTTGGAGCAATTCTCTGTGTAGAATAACTTCTACTTTTTTTAGGGAAAAGCAATGTCAGAAGTGGGATTTGAACCCACGCCTCCTATCGGAGACCAGAATGCCCCTATATTTAGGAAGGCTGCTCACCTTGAGTCTGGCACCTTAGACCACTCGGCAATCCTGACAACTGCATGATGAAGGCAATTGATGACATATCACACTATTTTTCCAGTTTCATGTGTTTTCTTTTCACAGTTGATGACATGTATTAAACTCTAAATCACTGTTATTTTGTTTTCACTTCACCATTTGGAGCAATTCTCTGTGTAGAATAACTTCTACTTTTTTTAGGGAAAAGCAATGTCAGAAGTGGGATTTAAACCCACACCTCCTATCGGAGACCAGAATGCCCCTATATTTAGGAAGGCTGTTCACCTTGAGTCCTGCGCCTTAGACCACTCGGCCATCCTGACAACTGCATGAACATCAATTTATTTTTTATTTTTTTACTTTTCTGTAACATGAAGTCTGAACTGTAAGTTGGATACAAGCGGGACTTTAGCAACAAAGAATAGAATAAGAAAAAATGCTAAAACTTAATAAATCATATATTAAAAAGTATTTTTTTAAAGGAAATTGCATAAGTGAATTCAAATGTAGGCAATTGATGACATATCAAACTATTATTCCAGTTTCATGTGTTTTCTTTTCACAGTTGATGACATGTATCAAACTCTTAATCACTGTTATATTGTTTTCACTTCACCATTTGGAGCAATTCTCTGTGTAGAATAACTTCTACTTTTTTTAGGGAAAAGCAATGTCAGAAGTGGGATTTGAACCCACGCCTCCTATCGGAGACCAGAATGCCCCTATATTTAGGAAGGCTGCTCACCTTGAGTCTGGCGCCTTAGACCACTCGGCCATCCTGACAACTGTATGAAATCAATTTATTTTTAATTTTTTTACTTTTCTGTAACATGAAGTCTGAACTGTAGGTTGGATACAAGCGGGACTTTAGCAACAAAGAATAGAATAAGAAAAAATGCTAAAACTTAATAAATCATATATTAAAAAGTATTTTTTTAAAGGAAATTGCATAAGTGAATTCAAATGTAGGCAATTGATGACATATCAAACTATTATTCCAGTTTCATGTGTTTTCTTTTCACAGTTGATGACATGTATCAAACTCTTAATCACTGTTATATTGTTTTCACTTCACCATTTGGAGCAATTCTCTGTGTAGAATAACTTCTACTTTTTTTAGGGAAAAGCAATGTCAGAAGTGGGATTTGAACCCACGCCTCCTATCGGAGACCAGAATGCCCCTATATTTAGGAAGGCTGCTCACCTTGAGTCTGGCGCCTTAGACCACTCGGCCATCCTGACAACTGTATGAAATCCATTTATTTTTAATTTTTTTACTTTTCTGTAACATGAAGTCTGAACTGTAGGTTGGATACAAGCGGGACTTTAGCAACAAAGAATAGAATAAGAAAAAATGCTAAAACTTAATAAATCATATATTAAAAAGTATTTTTTTAAAGGAAATTGCATAAGTGAATTCAAATGTAGGCAATTGATGACATATCAAACTATTATTCCAGTTTCATGTGTTTTCTTTTCACAGTTGATGACATGTATCAAACTCTTAATCACTGTTATATTGTTTTCACTTCACCATTTGGAGCAATTCTCTGTGTAGAATAACTTCTACTTTTTTTAGGGAAAAGCAATGTCAGAAGTGGGATTTGAACCCACGCCTCCTATCGGAGACCAGAATGCCCCTATATTTAGGAAGGCTGCTCACCTTGAGTCTGGCGCCTTAGACCACTCGGCCATCCTGACAACTGTATGAAATCCATTTTTTTTTTTTTTTTACTTTTCTGTAACATGAAGTCTGAACTGTAGGTTGGATACAAGCGGGACTTTAGCAACAAAGAATAGAATAAGAAAAAATGCTAAAACTTAATAAATCATATATTAAAAAGTATTTTTTTAAAGGAAATTGCATAAGTGAATTCAAATGTAGGCAATTGATGACATATCAAACTATTATTCCAGTTTCATGTGTTTTCTTTTCACAGTTGATGACATGTATTAAACTCTAAATCACTGTTATTTTGTTTTCACTTCACCATTTGGAGCAATTCTCTGTGTAGAATAACTTCTACTTTTTTTAGGGAAAAGCAATGTCAGAAGTGGGATTTGAACCCACGCCTCCTATCGGAGACCAGAATGCCCCTATATTTAGGAAGGCTGCTCACCTTGAGTCTGGCGCCTTAGACCACTCGGCCATCCTGACAACTGAATGAAATCCATTTATTTTTTATATTTGTACTTTTCTGTAACATGAAGTCTGAACTGTAAGTTGGATACAAGCGGGACTTTAGCAACAAAGAATAGAATAAGAAAAAATGCTAAAACTTAATAAATCATATATTAAAAAGTATTTTTTTAAAGGAAATTGCATAAGTGAATTCAAATGTAGGCAATTGATGACATATCAAACTATTATTCCAGTTTCATGTGTTTTCTTTTCACAGTTGATGACATGTATTAAACTCTTAATCACTGTTATTTTGTTTTCACTTCACCATTTGGAGCAATTCTCTGTGTAGAATAACTTCTACTTTTTTTAGGGAAAAGCAATGTCAGAAGTGGGATTTGAACCCACGCCTCCTGTCGGAGACCAGAATGCCCCTATATTTAGGAAGGCTGCTCACCTTGAGTCTGGCGCCTTAGACCACTCGGCCATCCTGACAACTGTATGATTTTTGTAAAAGTTGAAATGAAGGAAAAAAAAAAAGCAATTGATGACATATCAAACTATTATTCCAGTTTCATGTGTTTTCTTTTCACAGTTGATGACATGTATCAAACTCTTAATCACTGTTATTTTGTTTTCACTTCACCATTTGGAGCAATTCTCTGTGTAGAATAACTTCTACTTTTTTTAGGGAAAAGCAATGTCAGAAGTGGGATTTGAACCCACGCCTCCTATCGGAGACCAGAATGCCCATATATTTAGGAAGGCTGCTCACCTTGAGTCTGGCGCCTTAGACCACTCGGCCATCCTGACAACTGTATGAAATCCATTTATTTTTAATTTTTTTACTTTTCTGTAACATGAAGTCTGAACTGTAGGTTGGATACAAGCGGGACTTTAGCAACAAAGAATAGAATAAGAAAAAATGCTAAAACTTAATAAATCATATATTAAAACGTTTTTTTTAAAGGAAATTGCATAAGTGAATTCAAATGTAGGCAATTGATGACATATCAAACTATTATTCCAGTTTCATGTGTTTTCTTTTCACAGTTGATGACATGTATCAAACTCTTAATCACTGTTATTTTGTTTTTATTTCACCGTTTGAAGCAATTCTCTGTTGTAGACTAACTTCTACTTTCTTTAGGGAAAAGGAACATCAGAAGTGGGATTTGAACCCACACTTACTATATGAGACCAGAATACCCCTATATAAAGGAAGGCTGCTCACCTTCCGTCTGGCACCTTAGACCACTCCGCCATTCTGTCAACTGTATGAGAATCAAATTCTTTTTTTCCCCTCACTTTTCTGTAACATGATGTCTGAACTGTAGGTTGGATACATGCGGCACTTTAGCAACAAAGAATTGAATATGAAAAAATGCTAAAAACCTAATAACTCATACAGTAAAAAATATTTTTTAAAGGAAATTGCATAAATGAACTCAAATTAAGGCAATTTATGAAATATCAAACACCCCTACATCAAGGAAGATAATAATAATAATAATATGCCATTTAGCAGACGCTTTTATCCAAAGCGACTTACAGTCATGCGTATGGGTGGTCCCGGGGATCGAACCCACTACCTTGGCGTTACAAGCGCTGTGCTCTACCAGTTGAGCTACAGAGGACCACAAGATGTCTTATCTTGAGTCTGGTGTCTTCAACCACTCGGCCATCCTGACAACCATACATACCTAAAAATATTATTTTTATTTCTTCACTTTTCTGTAACATAAAGTCTGAACTGTAGCAACAAATAATTGAAAATGGAAAAACGCTAAAAACCTAATAAAACATATAGTAAACTTTTTTAAAAGAAATTGCATAGGTCGGTGTATTCAAAGCAAGGCAATTGATGACATGTATCAAACTCTTAATCACTGTTCATTTGTTTTCCATTCAGCATTTGGAGCAATTCTCTGTGTAGATTAACGGCTACTTTTTTAGGGAAAAGCACTGACAGAAGTAGGCTTTGAACCAACACCTCCCATCGGAGACCAGAATAGCCTTTTATCCACGAATGTCTCTCACCATGAGTCTGGCGCCTTAGACCACTCAGCCATCCTTACAACCACACTTAACTACAATTCTTCTTTTTATTTCTTCACTTTTCTGTAACATAAAGTCTGAAATGTAGGTTGGATACATGCAGGACTTAAGCAACAAAGAATTGAATATGAAAAAATGCTGAAACTTAATAAATCATAGAGTAAATAGTATTTTTTTTTTAAGGAAATTGCATAAGTGAGTGAATTCAAAGCTGCTATTGTGGACATCATATAGAATGCATCAAACTATTATTCCCGGTTCTTGTGTTTTCCTTTCACCATTTGGGCAATACTCTGTGTAGATTGTTTAACTCCTACTTTATAAGGGAAAAATTCTGTCAGAAGTGAGACTTTAACCCACGCCTCCATTCAGAGACCAGAACACCCCTTTCTCCAAGAATAATTTACTCCTTGAGTATGGCGCTTTAGACCACTCGACAACTGTAACTACCTAATCTTGTTATATATTTTAGACTATTCTGTAACCTAAAGTCTGAAATGTAGGTAAGCTACTCATATATACACTACCGGTCAAAAGTTTGGACACACCTACTCATTCCAGGGTTTTTCTAATAATAATGAAGACATCAGAACTATGAAAGAACAAATATGGAATCATGTAGTAACCAAAACAGTGTTAAACAAATCAAAATATATTTTATATTTGAGATTCTTCAAAGTAGCCACCCTTTGCCTTGATGACAGCTTTGCACACTCTTGGCATTCTCTCAACCAGCTTCATGAGGTATTCACCTGGAATGCATTTCAATTAACAGGTGTGCCTTGTTAAAAGTTAATTTGTGGAATTACTTTCCTTCTTAATGCATTTGAGCCAATCAGTTGTGTTGTGACAAAGTACGGGTGGTATACCGAAGAAAGCCCTATTTCGTAAAAGACCAAGTCCATATTATGGCAAGAACAGCTCAAATAAGAAAACAGAAACAACAGTCCATCATTACTTTAAGACATGAAGGTCAGTCAATACGGAAAATGTCAAGAAATTTGAAAGTGCAGTCGCAAAAACCATCAAGCGCTATGATGAAACTGGCTCTCTTGAGGACCGCCACAGGAAAGGAAGATCCGGAGTTACCTCTGCTGCAGAGGATAAGTTCGTTAGAGTTACCAGCCTCAGAAATTGCAGCCCAAATAAATGCTTCACAGTGTTCAAGTAACTGACACATCTCACCATCAACTGTTCAGAGAAGACTGCATGAATCAGACCTTCATGGTCGAATTGCTGCAAAGAAACCACTACTAAAGGACACCAATAAGAAGAAGAGACTTGCTTGGGCCAAGAAACACGAGCAATGACCGGTGGAAATCTGTCCTTTGGTCTGATGAGTCCAAATTTGAGATTTTTGGTTCCAACCGCCGTGTCTTTGTGAGACGCGGTGTGGGTGAACGGATGATCTCCGCATGTGTATTTCCCACCGTAAAGCATGGAGGGGGAGATGTCATGGTATGGGGGTGCTTTGCTGGTTACACTGTCAGTGATTTCTTTAGAATTCAAGGCACACTTAACCAGCATGGCTATCACAGCATTCTGCAGCGATACGCCATCCCATCTGGTTTGGGCTTAGTGGGACTATCATTTGTTTTTCAACAGGACAATGACCCAACACACCTCTAGGCTGTGTAAGGGCTATTTTACCAATATGTTGAGTGATGGAGTGCTGCATCAGATGACCTGGCCTCCACAATCCCCCAACCTCAACCAACTTGAGATGGTTTGGGATGAGTTGGACCTCAGAGTGAAGGAAAAGCAGCCAACAAGTGCTCAGCATACAGTTGAAGTCGGAAGTTTACATACACTTAGGTTGGAGTCATTAAAACTAGTTTTTCAACCACTCCACAAATTTCTTGTTAACAAACTATAGTTTTGGCAAGTCGGTTAGGACATCTACTTTGTGCATGACACAAGTAATTTTTCCAACAATTGTTTACAGACAGATTATTTCACTTATAATTCACTGTATCACAATTCCAGTGGGTCAGAAGTTTACATACACTAAGTTGACTGTGCCTTTAAACAGCTTGGAAAATTCCAGAAAATGATGTCATGGCTTTAGAAGCTTCTGATAGGCTAATTGACATAAATTGAGTCAATTGGAGGTGTATCTGTGGATGTATTTCAAGGCCTACCTTCAAACTCAGTGTCTCTTTGCTTGACATCATGGGAAAATCAAAATAAATCAGCCAAGACCTCAGAAAAAAAATGGTAGACCTTCACAAGTCTGGTTCATCCTTGGGAGCAATTTTCAAATGCCTGAAGGTACCACGTTCATCTGTACAAACAATAGTATGCAAGTATAAACACCATGGGAACACGCAGCCGTCATACCGCGCAGGAAGGAGACACGTTCTGTCTCCTAGAGATGAACGTACTTTGGTGCAAAAAGTGCAAATCAATCCCAGAACAACAGCAAAGGACCTTGTGAAGATGCTGGAGGAAACAGGTACCAAAGTATCTATATCCACAGTAAAACGAGTCCTATATCGACATAACCTGAAAGGCCGCTCAGCAAGGAAGAAGCCACTGCTCCAAAACCGCCATAAAAAAGCCAGACTACGGTTTGCAACTGCACATGAGGACAAAGATCATACTTTTTGGAGAAATGTCCTCTGGTCTGATGAAAAACATTTTAGAACTGTTTGGCCATAATGACCATCGTTATGTTTGGAGGAAAAAGAGGGTTGCTTGCAAGCCGAAGAACACCATCCCAACCGTGAAGCACGGGGGTGGCAGCATCATGCTGTGGGGGTGCTTTGCTGCAGGAGGGACTGGTGCACTTCACAAAATAGATGGCATCATGAGGAAGGAAAATTATGTGGATATATTGAAGCAACATCTCAAGACATCAGTCAGGAAGTTAAAGCTTGGTCGCAAATGGGTCTTCCAAATGGACAATGACCCCAAGCATATTTCCAAAGTTGTGGCAAAATGGCTTAAGGACAACAAAGTAAAGGTATTGGAGTGGCCATCACAAAGCCCTGACCTCAATCCTATAGAAAATGTGTGGGCAGAACTGAAAAAGCGTGTGCGAGCAAGGAGGCCTACAAACCTGACTCAGTTACACCAGCTATGTCAGGAGGAATGGGCCAAAATTCACCCAACTTATTGTGGGACGCTTGTGGAAGGCTACCCGAAACATTTGACCCAAGTTAAACAATTTAAAGGCAATGCTACCAAATACTAATTGAGTGTATGTAAACGTCTGACCAACTGGGAATGTGATGAAAGAAATAAAAGCTGAAATAAATCATTCTCTCTACTATTATTCTGACATTTCACATTCTTAAAATAAAGTGGTGATCGTAACTGACCTAAAACAGGGAATTTTTACTAGGATTAAATGTCAGGAATTGTGAAAAACTGAGTTTAAATGTATTTGGCTAAGGTGTAGTTTTGACCACAGTCGTGGTCAAAAGTTTTGAGAATGACACAAATATTAGTTTTCACAAAGTCTGCTGCCTCAGTTTTTATGATGGCAATTTGCATATACTCCAGAATGTTATGAAGAGTGATCAGATTAATTGCAATTAATTGCAAAGTCCCTCCACTGCATTTCAGCCCTGCCACAAAAGGACCAGCTGACATCATGTCAGTGATTCTCTCGTTAACACAGGTGAGAGTGTTGACGAGGACAAGGCTGGAGATCACTCTGTCATGCTGGTTGAGTTAGAATAACAGACTGGAAGCTTTAAAAGGAGGGTGGTGCTTGAAATCATTGTTCTTCCTCTGTTAACCATGGTTACCTGCAAGGAAACACGTGCCGTCATCATTACTTTGCACAAAAAGGGCTTCACAGGCAAGGATATTACTGCTAGTAAGATTGCACCTAAATCAACCATTTATCAGATCATCAAGAGCTTCAAGGAGAGAGGTTCAATTGTTGTGAAGAAGGCTTCTGGGCGCCCAAGAAAGTCCAGCAAGTGCCAGGACCGTCTCCTAAAGTTGATTCAGCTGCGGGATCGGGGCACCACCAGTGCAGAGCTTGCTCAGGAATGGCAGCAGGCAGGTGTGAGTGCATCTGCAGGCACAGTGAGGCAAAGACTTTTGGAGGACGGCCTGGTGTCAAGAAGGGTAGCGAGGAAGCCACTTCTCTCCGGGAAAAACATCAGGGACAGACTGATATTCTGCAAAAGGTACAGGGATTGGACTGCTGAGGACTGGGGTAAAGTCATTTTCTCTGATGAATCCCCTATCCGATTGTTTGGGGCATCTGGAAAAAACCTTGTCCGGAGAAGACAACGTGAGCGCTACCATCAGTCCTGTGTCATGCCAACAGTAAAGCATCCTGAGACCATTCATGTGTGGGGTTGCTTCTCAGCCAAGGGAGTGGGCTCACTCACAATTTTGCCTAAGAACACAGCCATGAATAAAGAATGGTACCAACACATCCTACGAGAGCAACTTCTCCCAGCCATCCAAGAACAGTTTGGTGACGAACAATAACTTTTCCAGCATGATGGAGCACCTTGCCATAAGGCAAAAGCGATAACTAAGTGGCTCTGGGAACAAAACATCGAAATATTGGGTCCATGGCCAGGAAACTCCCCAGACCTTAATCCCATTGAGAACTTGTGGTCAATCCTCAAGAGGCGGGTGGACAAACAAAAACCCACAAATTCTGACAAACTCCAAGCATTGATTATGCAAGAATGGGCTGCCATCAGTCAGGATGTGGCCCAGAAGTTAATTGTCAGCATGCCAGGGCGGATTGCAGAGGTCTTGAAAAAGAAGGGTCAACACTGCAAATATTGACTCTTTGCATAAACTTAATGTAATTGTCAATAAAAGCCTTTGACACTTATGGAATGCTTGTAATTATACTTCAGTATACCATAGTAACATCTGACAAAAATATCTAAAAACACTGAAGCAGCAAACTTTGTGAAGACCAATACTTGTGTCATTCTCAAAACTTTTCACCACGACTGTATGTAAACCTCTGACTTCAACTGTATGTGGCAACTTCTTCAAGACCAAACACACCATGACAGTCGTGAAGAGGGCACGACAAAGCCTATTCCCCCTCAGGAGACTGAAAAGATTTGGCATGGGTCCTCAGATCCTCAAAAAATTCTACAGCTGCACCATCGAGAGCATCCTGACAGGCACTACAGAGGGTAGTGTGTACGGCCCAGTACATCACTGGGACCAAGCTTCCTGCCATCCAGGACCTCTATACCAGGCGGTGTCAGAGGAAGGCCCTCAAAATTGTCAAAGACTCCAGCCACCCTAGTCATAGACTGTTCTCTCTGCTACCGCACGGCAAGCGGTACCGGAGTGCCAAGTCTAGGTCCAAAAGACTTCTCAACAGCTTCTACCCCCAAGCCATAAGACTCCTGAACAGCTAATCATGGCTACCCGGACTATTTGCACTGCCCCCCCCCCATCCTTTTACGCTGCTGCTACTCTGTTAATTATTTATGCATAGTCACTTTAACTCTACCCACATGTACATATTACTTCAACTACCTCAACTAGCCGGTGCCCCCCGTACATTGACTCTGCACCGGTACCCGCTGTATATATAGCCTCCCCTACTGTTATTTTATTTTACTTCTGCTCTTTTTTTCTCAACACTTTTTTTGTTGTTGTTTTATTTTTACTTTTTTGTTAAAAATAAATGCACTGTTGGTTAAGGGCTGTAAGTAAGCATTTCAATGTAATGTCTGCACCTGTTGTATTCGGCACATGTGGCCAACAAATTGTGATTTGATTTGAAGACTGTTGGAAAAGCATTCCAGGTAAAGCTGGTTGAGAGAATGCCAAGAGTGTGCAAAGCTGTCATCAAGGAAAAGGGTGGCTGTTTGAAGAATCTAAAATCTAAAATATATTTTGATTTGTTTAACACTTTTTTGGTTACTACATGATTCCATATGTGTTATTTCATAGTTTTGATGTCTTCACTATTATTCTACAATGTAGAAAATTGTAAAAATAAAGAAAAACCCTTGAAAGAGTAGGAATTGTAAAACTTTTGACCAGAAGTGTATATATATATGTATATAAAAAAATGTTTTTAAAGAAAGATTTAAAAAACGATTACTTTTAAGTTTATTAGTCATATGTAAAGGATACACATGGTATACACCGTCCAATGAAATACATACTTGCAAGCTCCGATATATATACAGAGAACATTCAGGAAGTTATGTGGGCATAGCTTAATAATGGAAAGTGAGTAAATCTAAACCTTTGTGCGTTTAAGCAGCAAACTACTTCTAAGATATATTGACAGCTGCTGGAAGCCTGGAGCAGGGGGCGGGCAATGCTCACGCAGAGAGGAACTTAAAAAGCACACACTCAGTCTTATCAGTGAACTGTAGATTATACAGGTAGACGAGTGAGCATGAATCCTAAACATGGATCAGTCATTTGTAAACGTCAATGGACAGGGGATATGACAATGACGTTGGCGGGTTACAGATACTTGGACAAAATCAACTGAACTCCGAAACAACTGTTTTAAAGGCGTTCTAACTTCTGTTGTGAATATATTGGTTCAGCTCACATTCAGTATGAAGATTTCAACCATGTTTGATACGCTTCATTTTTGTAGATACCATGCCTAATGCATCTACGGTATTCTTTATTGGGAAATATGAACGATAGATAGCCTATCATGTGACTAATGAATTTGTATTATTTTTCAAAATGAGTAACAACACTGTGACTGGGAGGACCATGATCCCCACTATACCGTCCATCATGTTTATTTTCGGTGTGGTGGGAAATCTCATTGCCATCGTGGTGCTCTGCAAGTCCAGGAAAGAACAGAAGGAGACCACGTTCTACACGCTGGTATGCGGTCTGGCGGTTACAGACCTTTTGGGGACACTCCTGGCCAGTCCTGTCACCATCGCGACCTATGTGAAAGGCTCGTGGCCAGGCGGGGAACCACTGTGCCAGTATTTTGGATTCATCATGCTTTTCTTCTCTCTAGCGGGGCTCAGCATTATATGCGCCATGTCGGTGGAGAGATACTTGGCGATAAACCACGCGTATTTCTACAACGACTATGTGGATCAGAGACTGGCGGGCTTGACGCTTCTGGCTATCTACATCTCCAACGTGCTTTTCTGCTCTCTGCCTAGCGTGGGTCTGGGACAAGTCAAAAAGCAGTACCCACAAACCTGGTGCTTCATAGAGTGGCGGAGCAACGTCAGTACGGATGCCGCCTTTTCATATATGTACGCGGGATTCAGTTCGATTCTAATTCTAGCCACGGTGATCTGTAACGTTCTGGTATGCGGTGCTCTGATCCGGATGCACCAGCGGTTTGTTCGGAAGATGTCGTTGTGGATAGACCCGGGACGAAACACAGACCCGAGAAGGAGACGCAGCTTCGGGCATCTGGCCGGCGCAGAGATCCAGATGGTGATTGTACTCATCTGCACCTCAGCGGTGGTGCTTATATGCTCCATTCCACTTGTTGTAAGTTTCTCTTCTCACTTTGTGAACCATTTTATAAATTGTTCCTATTCACAGAAAGACAATTTTAAAATCTTTATGCACACGATTTAAATGTACGCACGAGTTTATATTTTATGCACATTGTGAATGTATGTAAGAGTCAGTTGTTTCCTCCGTGAATTGTTGTTAGTCCCAACATGCCATTAGAATGGTTTTCTCATAGCTTATGTACATAGTCGTGTAATAAGTGTACAAAACATTAGGAACAACTGCTCTTTCCATGACATAGACTGGGCAAGCATCCCTGTGGAAAGCTTTCGACACGTTGTAGTCCATGCCCCGACGGATTGAGGCTTTTCTGATGACAAAAGGGGGTGCAACTCAATATTAGGAAGGTGTTCCTAATGTTCGTACACTCTGTGTACACTGAGTGTACAAAACATTAAGGTCACCTTCCTAATATTGAATTGCACCTGCCCCGTTTGTCCTCAGAACAGCCTCAATTTGTCGAGGTATGGACTCTACAAGGTGTCGAAAGCTGGATGTCCTTTGGGTGGTGGACCATTCTTGATACACACGGGAAACTGTTGAGTGTGAAAAACCCAGCAGTGTTGCAGTTCTTTACACAAACCGGTCACCTGGCACCTACTACCAAACCCCATTCAAAGGCACTTCAATAGTTTGTCTTGCCCATTCACCCACTGAATGACACATATACACAATCCATGTCTGAATTGTCTCAAGGCATAAAAATCCTTATTTAGCCTGTCTCCTCCCCTTCATCTACAAATTGTATAACTGCCTTATTTTAGCTGAACCCCAGGAAGAGTAGCTGCTGCCTAGGCAGTAGCTCATGGGGATCCATAATAAATACAAATACAAATCTACACTGAATGAAGTGGATTGAACAAGTGACATCAATAAGGGATCATAGCTTTCACCTGGATTCACCTGGTCAGTCTATGTCACTCAGTGTATATTGCTTATTCTGCTTTGTGTACTATCACTGACTTTGCTGATAAATACTTTTTTGAGGGAAAATGTACTTGATACGATTGTGATGTGTTGTTGTCTCACCTAGCTATCTTAAGATGAATGCACTAATTGTAAGTCGCTCTGGATAAGAGTGTCTGCTAAATGACTCATTTTTTAAATATCACACACGTGCGCACACACACATGCACACACACACACACACACACACACACACAAATAAGCATAATTAGTTGTGTGTGGTGTGTGTGTTAGTTGTGTATGTTTATACTGAGTGCCACACCTGACATTCCCCTTTGGCAAAATTTAATCAGATTAAATTCAATTTCTCTTGCAGGTGTAGGTGTCCAAAAGCTGTATAAAACATAAGCATCAATGTCAATTCAATTCAGCAAGGCAAAACAAAGTTATTCAATTCCATTAATTCCCTCTCTCTTGCAGGTGCAGGTGTTTCTGAACCAGATTTATAAGACTCCGGTGGAGCTGAGACTGGAGAAGAACCCAGATCTACGGGCGATCCGCTTCGCCTCCTTCAACCCCATCCTGGACCCCTGGATCTACATCCTCCTCCGCAAGGCCGTGCTCCTCAAGCTCATTGAGCAGATCAAGTGTCTGTTCTGTAAGATAGGAGCACGGAGGCAGCAGAGACAGGGAGCACACAATTGCCACTACATGGATGAACACCAGCTCCACTCAATCATCTCTTCACAAGAGTCACCCTCAATGGTGTCCCGCGAGCTGAAGGAGGTGTCCAGCACCTCTCAGGCCGTCCTCTACCTGCCTGATGGAAGCTGTCATCACACAGGAGAGCAGGTTGGGTTCCGCACTTCCTTAGTCCAAGACCCCCAAAGTTCTTATTCGTCAGAACAGAGCCGTACAGAGGATGGGAGGAGAGAGGTGACAAACCTAACCAGGGACCACTCTGGTATGGGAGGAAAGACCACTCAGTCATGTGTGAAAGACCAGGCTCTTCATGTGTTGCTAAGCAATGAGACGGTACAGGAGAAATGCATATAAATCTTGTTTATTTTAACAGCTTCTCTAGGACTCCTCATATTATTGTGAGGTTTCTGTGAGTCAGAGGGCTGTCCACACATACATTGAAGGGACTGCTTTCAGACTGCCCAAGATGCCTTGTCAGACAGCTTCCGCTCTCCTAAGAGACTTATCCGGTTAGTGGAAGTGTTCGTGCCAGCAGAAATAGATTGGCACCCAGGATGACTCATTTGACACACATTTAAACAATATTGAAAAGCTCTTGGGAAGTCAGACAGAAGGAGGAAGGACAAACAAGAGAGACACAACTGGGAGAGAGAAAGAGAGGATGTCTGCTCCGCTTGGATGTCAAGCTACCTCGACCAGAAACATCAATGTTTGTTTTCCCTGTCTTCTCGCACAGGTCAGGGAGCAAGGCTGTAAGAGCAGAGCAGCTTCTCCATGGCCTAAAGGGGCCAAGGCTGTACACTGTAGCTAAACAGTTTAAACACTAGCTTCTTTCAATCATTGTGCAAACTGTGAGTTAGTATTTAGAGTATTTAAGCTAAAATTATTGAGATGTACAGAAGAGTTATTATGATTCATTGAAAGGAATGTAGCATAGCGCCTGTCATTATGTGCCAAACTGCCATGACAACACCAAGGAAAAATCTGTTCTCACAAAACTATTTGTCTGTAGAAGGTTTGCTGTTCAGAGATACACTTCACTTGACTGTTTTGCATCACAGAATAGCTTTAGAGTTAATGTGTAGTGCAGTATTATGTGTGTAATAACATTACCCATGTGTTGTTCTTCAGGTGAGGAGTATGTCAAATTGCAAATTAGAATGCTCTTTAGAATGCCTTAGTCATGGAATGAGTTTTGCCAACATGAAAGATAGTTTGCCAAACTCTGTATATGTATTTCTATAACTTTGGTGCCAGTTTTTGAACGTTTATCACAGCAGTATTGTCATTGTCATTATTTAGTGACCTATGCAATCAGCCTGGTCTCATAGACTAGACGTAACATAGTATACGTCAATCAGTGACACCATATTAGTATACTATGTTACATTTGGTATGATTACATAAGACAGAAGGTTACTTAAGGCAAAAACGAAAGGAGGGCAGTTGGGTCGGCGTATAATGCGAAAGTCTAGCAACCCAAAGGTTACGCGTTCGAATCTCATCACGGCCAACTTTTGTATTTTAGTTAATTAGCGACTTTGCAACTACTTAGTATGTTAGCTAACCTTTCCCCTAACCCTAACTTTAACCTAACTCCTAACCCTAACCCCTAGCCTAGCTAACGTTAGCGTTAGCCAGCTAGCTAACGTTAGCCACAACACATTGGAATATGTAACATATCATACGTTTTGCAAATTCATAACATATTGGCGGCAGGTAGCTTAGTGGGTAAGAGCGTTGTGCCAGTAACCGAAAGGTTGCTGGTTCTAATCACAGAGCTGACTAGATGAAAAATCTGTCGATTTGCCCTTAAGCAAGGCACTTAACGCTAATTGCTCTGGATAAGAGCGTCTGCTAATTTGTAACATATCATACAAATTATAATTCGTAACATATCATACTAAATAAGGTGTCCCAGATTTACATACAGAATAATACAAAATGCTCTGAGACCAGGTTGATGCAATTTCTTCTCTGTGAGAAGGTTCAAGTTATTCAGTCCTGCCATTAAATGTCATAATATGAAAGTGGCATATCAGTTCTGAAATATTATGTTCTGCCATATCTTTAAACCCCTTAAAATTACAGATGTTTTTCATAATAAATTCAATGTGCTTGTGTTGTATCCACCCTATAGAATATTAATGTTAGCAATACATTCTGAAAATGAATTAAATTGATTAACAGTAAGTGAGACCCACCTTTTGGCATCAAGGATTTGTGCATGACTCCATTTCCTTAGGACCACCTATGAGACTGTGAACATCTGTATGTGGAAAACATCACGCACATGAGTCAGTGTCAGACAGTGTGTGTGTGTGTGTGTGTGTGTGTGTGTACGTGTCATTAAACTACATGTAATCTAAGAACAAGCGGAAATCATTTATGTAAGCAGGAAGGTTCTCAGACTCAGATTCCTGACAGAGTTCAGAGGTCATATTATGACCCTGTTAGCACACAGATGTTACTGAAAGGTACAGGCTACTGCTTTCCAAGTTTACACAAGTATAATTGGCTAAACAAACACTACTGAACTTGGGTCCAAGGCTGTTAACGATGAGTTCAGGTTCAAACACGCAAATAATCCCAGATCTTCTAGTTAGTAACTGCACGCACACACACACGCACACACAATATTGTGATTAGCAGAAGGCAGCCTTCCCATAACTTGACTGAGGCAGCATCTTTCATAAAACAACAAACGTCTATGGCTCCTATTCAACGTGATTCAAGGCCCAATGCAGTCAAAATTCAGTTTTTCCTTATATAATATTGTACAACAGCTGATGAAATGAACACTGTAAAGGTGTGATTTGTTTATTAGTGTTATGTACTGATAGTTGCTGGTTGAAAATACAATCTACACAGGACCTTCTAATCAGCAGGTTTGCATGGGCTGGAGTTTTGGCTTTCCATGGTGACATTCCCATGCAATAAATTGGTTAATTGACCAATAACAAAGAGAGTTCCAAACCTCTCTGCCAATAATAGCTAGTTTTCAGTTTTCCTCTCCCTACTCTGCATTGTTGGTTAAGGGCTTGTAAGTATTGCATTTTACGGTAAGGTAAAATGCAATACCTGTTTACCTGTTGTATTCAGCGCATGTGACAAATAAAATTTGATTTGACTCAGACCATTCCCAGACAGTCCTAGCAAAATTCTTGCTTGAGAAATCGTTTTTTGCTGAAAAGCTATTTTTGCCCTTAATGGAAATCTATTACAGTAAGGTACATAATTGCTACCTAGGAATGATTTGATATTGATATAAAAACGACTGCATTGGGCCTTTAAGCTTGAACTAGCCATGCTTTGGCAAATATGCAGAGAATGGGATATCAACACAGAGAGTGTGAGAGCAACCAACCTCAACATGTAACCACAACAGCCACGTGATGGGTTGTGGAGAGAGCAGATAAACTGTGAAATGCTGCAATTTATGCCTTGTGTTTATGCCTCTTCCTCAAAGTACACTTTCATAAGATAGAGCCACTAGATGCTCATGGACACTCTTAATGGACAAAAATGGGCATAGAGTTGGCGAGCAAGTCCATAAGCTATTACGTTTCAGGGTCAGGTTTGAGCTAGTGGCCACACTTCCGTCCAGTCTACATTTCCGTCCATTCTACTGTACCATTGCCATCTAGTGTCATTGACGTCCCTTAAAGTGCTACTCTTCTGTCCATTCTCCTGTATCATGGCCATATAATGTCAGTAACTACACATACGTTGCCGTTCTGTGCATCACATTACAGTAACACAAGGAAACGTAAAGCTGCTTTAAGTCAACAGGACGTACGCCAACATGAATTCTCTGTCCTGTGTCTCCTGGGGGCTATGACAATGACTGCTCAGCATCAGGGCACATCTGCTGTCAGCTACAGGACACTAGACCTCTATGTCATGATTATTATAGCATTCTACGTGACAGAGACCAGAAGCTATGGGATGGTAGAGATGATAAACCCTCAGTGACGTGCATAAGCCGTCTTTCTCAGGTGGTGAGGAGAAAAGACTATAAGACAAATCTAATGTAGAGAGATTAAGACCAGGCAATGGTCGAAACCTTGTCAGTAATACACTTTTTTCTGAGGGTATAGGTGGTAATGGTGTATAACGGTGTCATTCATTTTAGGCACGTGAAATCTGTAAATAATGAGTATTTCACTAATTGAGTGCTGTAGCCGAAGCCATACAGTGTTAGCAGACCAGGGAGGGAGAAGATGATCTGAGCAGCTTCAGGCTAGGAATTAGTCAACCTTCTGACTCTTGTTAAGCCTCACACAAACATAGTTAGGACTCAGAATACAGGCTTGATTCATGGGGTTCAGAACAGTATTAAACGCAGCCCGTTCCCATGAAACCAGTTATTAATTACACTTTGATCCTTATTGTTGTGTAACATCAACCAAAGCAAATAGGAAAGTCTTAGCCGCTCAAGATGACCTGCATAGAATCAGAAAATAAAGCAGATCAGATATGAGTCAAACAAAACAATGTGATAAAGATTTCGCTTCAGCAAGATGTGAATGCACTTACCTCCATACAAGAGAAACATATTCAGCAATAGAACAGGGACGAGAGGGAACGTACAGTAGTGCCCATCGAGTCGAATAAACACATTTGACTTGGCACTTACTCTTCAATATCATTTGTTTTGGAATCGTCTTACATTATTGTGAGAAGATTAAGTGTCATTAAACACCTTCACTTGCGTCATTGTTAACCCAAGAAACCAAGAGGCCAAAAATGGACATCATCTGATGTTGAGGTTCCAATAAAACGGACAGGGTAAAAACCTGCTGATTATTTGGTGTGTGTGCGTGTGTGTATGTGTGCCTCCAAATGATATCCATGTCATTCTTGTTATCTAGGTCAACAGAGTTGAAAGGAGGAACAGGTTCAGTTCATATAAATCCATGATAACGGACACTTTAACTGCTTAGGACTCAGACCTCTTCAGCGGACACATAATAAAGCAATTAATAATATTATATTACAGTTAATAGATGGATATGCACTTATTATTTATTATTACTGACATCCACCTCCCCATCCCAAAATTAGGGAAGTACCGTCAGTGGTCATAATTACAGAGTATACATTCTTTGTTGGTTTGCCTGTAGTTCAAGATAAAATGTCAAAGAAAATATATTGTATACATACTTATGCACCACAGCGAGCGAAGAGGAGTAAGTAAGGCTATATTAGACCTCTAGAAAAGTACAGCAATACAGTCATGTGACTAACATACTGGAAACACACAAGCATTTCCCAGCTAAAAGCTAGTGTACCGGCCAACTCCAGTCTCCACTCAAGTGATTTTTGGAGACGATCTCAGACTTTTACAAGAGCCCAATATAAGTATGTTTTCATTCATTTTTCATCATGATTATTCACAGACATTACCTAGTAACCAGAGTGCATAATTCCCCCATTTCCCCCCACATGATTAATCACCCATTACAAAATAAATCAACTCATTTGACCACTGAGCCTCTCCAGACACTCTGGGATGCTGCCATATTTTATGTTTATATGGTGCCCATGTTATATCGTAGCATGTACAGCAGTGTCCTTGCTCTCTATATGGGAGTGCCCAGTATCCCATAATACCAAACTCTGGCCATGCCCAGGGTCAGCAAGCACTGACTGCAGTCTGGTTCCCAACTGTGTGTTTTAATTGCGGGGTCTCAGTGTCACGGTTCAGACAGACGACAAGAGGACCACAATTGCGTCACACCAGAAAGTTTATTTAAACTTAAGGGGAAAGGGATGTAGGGAGTGAGTGAAGGCTCCAGGGGTTATCCCGTCCGATGTGCTGGGTCTGTGCCTCCCCCAGTGGCAGCGATGCGTCCGATGACGCCGGTGGTTGGTGGTCCAGAAGTCCTGGGGGAGGAAACACAGACACAACGGGGCGGAATGAAACCAGGCAGCAGTACAGTTCAAGGGAAATCCAAAATACGTAGTAGCAAGGCAGAAGGCTGGTCAGAGTTACCGGGATAGAAGAGTAGTCAGGAGTCGTAATGGCAGAAGCAGGTCTGGATCTCCAGAGGCAGAAGAGTATCCAAAAACCAGGCAGGTCCGGGGTCACAAAACCAGGGTGAGCCAGAAGCGCGAGCAAACAGGTTCCGGGTGTGAGCTTTGCAGACGATCTGACACAGGAGAGCTGAAAGACAGGGCTATAAATACTGGGAGAGGTTAGTGGGTAATGCAGCGCAGCTGGCAGAGTAATTAGAGCCGAGCAGAGCAGGGACAGGTGGAGCTAGTTAGGCTGAGTAGAGAGAGAGTGGTGAGCAGAGTGGAAACAACTTAAGGTGGTAACCCAGTGGAGTGAGAGGGCTCATGACAGAACCCCCCAAGGGACGGCCCCAGAAGTCCCAAGAGCAACACCACGCCGGGCGGGAGGAGGGGAGCCGGAGGAGGGCTAGAACTCCTCCGAACGGTCCGAGCGAACGTCCTCATCCTCGGAGGAAGCCGGAGGGCCGTGGTCGGGAGATGGGACAGGTCCCGAGACAGGATCAGGCACAGGACAGGAAGCCGAGCGGGCAGGACGGTTAGAGACCCCTCTGGGGCGGCCCCTACGGATTGCAGGTTGATCAGGATGCCGTTGGTGGAAAGCGGTGATGAGAGTCCTATCCACAATCCGACTAGCTGGCACCCAGGTCCTTTCCTCAGGTCCATAGCCCTCCCAGTCAATGAGGTACTGGAGACCCCTACCCCTCCATCTGGACCGAAGCAGGCGGCGGACGGTGTAAACCAGACCACCATCGACGAGCCGTGGAGGAGGAGGACAAGGCGCAGCAGGGACCAGCGGACTCCTGGGCACAGGCAGGGCTGCAGCAATCCGGCTGGGGGGCTGGCAGGACGACTTGTGTTGGTTGCAGATGGGGCAGGCTTGGACGAATTCCCGTACATCCTTCCTCAGAGAGGGCCACCAGAACCTCTGGGCGAGCAGGTTGTAAGTGCGGGTGGAGCCAGGGTGACAAGCTAGGCGGGAGTCATGTCCCCACTGAACGACCTGGGACCTCAGGTCTTCGGGGACAAAAAGGCGGTCAGCTGGGCAAGTGCTGGGACCTGGCTGGTTACGGAGAGCCTCCAGCACCTGTTCCTCAACAGCCCAGGTCAGAGCTGCAACGATGCAGGGACTTGGCAGAATCGACACAGGGTCCTTGGAGGGTCAGGAGCGGAGTTAGTAGGTACTGGCCGAGGGGGTAGTGCGGCGGCAAGCAGGCAGGTTCGGTGGCAGTCCTCTCCCCACTCCCTGATCACCCCGGTCACCCAGTCGAGCTGAGGGTTGTGCCAGGCGGAGCCATGGGTAACCCAGGATGAGGGTTGGCCTGGAGAGGGGGAGCAGGTGAAACTGGATAGTTTCTTGATGGTTTCCGGACAGACCCATCGAGACCGGGGCCGTGACATGAGTGACCGATCCGAGTAAGTGTCCGTCCAGTGCCCGGGCAGGAATAGGAGGTGTCAACCGGAGGTTCTCCAGTCCCAGTTGGCGTGCCAGCTTGATGTCCATTATGTTGGCTTCGGCGCCAGAATCCACCAGAGCAGCCAGGGTGTGAGTTGAGTCAGGGAGGCGGAGGTGAACTTGCAGCAGGGGTTTGCGGTCGGAGGACTGGATGGTCATTGAACTCAACCGGACTCCCCTATGCCCGGTGAGCTTCGGCCCTTTAAAGGGCAGGTTACCACACGATGTCCATCACCTCCACAATAGAGGCAGAGGTTTGAGGTGAAGCGTCGCTGGCGCTCTGCAGGAGTGAGAGAGGCTCGCCCAATCTCCATAGGCTCAGACTGATCAAGCTGAACTGGGTGAGTGGCAGTAGATGACAGGAGCCCAGTCGGATCTCTCCGAATGCCGGTAGTAGGTGGACCTTGGCGCCCCCTCTCACGACGACGGGTCTGTATCCCTCTGTCGATCCTGACAGTCAGTGCGATGGCTTCATCAAGAGTGGAAGGCAGTTCATGGGAGACCAACTCGTCCTTGATATAGTCAGCCAAACTATGGAAGAACGCGTCCACCAACGATGGTGTGTTCCAAGAACTTCGTCTAGCCAGGGTTCGGAAGTCGATGGAATGGTCTGCGACTGTACGTCTGCCTTGTCGAATACTGAACAGTTCACGAGACGCCTCTGCGGTTGGTGAATCCAGGTCAAACACCTTCAGCATCTCCTCGGCAAACCGGTCGAAGGTTGCACATGCGGGGGTTTGACGTTCGAACTCTGCTGTTCCCCAGAGTCGAGCTCGGCCCGTCAGGTGAGTGATGGCATACCCAACCTTAGCCCCCTCCGTGGCGAAGGTCCTTGGCTGCAAGGAGAACTGAAGTCGGCAGCTAGTCAGGAATGGCCGGACCTGGGTAGAATCGCCGTTGAACCGCTCGGGGTTTCCAATCTTGGGTTCCGAGCAGCGGCTGCAATGACCGGGGCAGGTAACTCGGGGGCAGGGCTGGTGGGCAGACTGGCTGGGGTCAGGTTGGTGAGGAGTTGAATGATCATGGCGAGTTGTTGTTGCTGCTGCTGGGACTGCTGCTGGTGCTGCTGGAACTGCTGATGCTGTTGGTAGCCGGCCTGAAGCAGAGAGGTGATGTCGCCGCTCATGCGGCCTAGCTCTCTCTCAGTGTGTTCCAGGCGTAGCATGGCGGTGGGTTGCTCAGGTTCTTCGGTTTCCATGTCGGGGGAAGTGTGCTGCTGAGTCCATAATGGTCAGATCGTACTGTCACGGTTCAGACAGACGACAAGAGGACCACAATTAGCGTCACACCAGAAAGTTTATTTAAACTTAAGGGAAAGGGATGTAGGGGAGTGAGTGAAGGCTCCAGGGGTTATCCCCGTCCGATGTGCTGGGTCTGTGCCTCCCCCAGTGGCAGCGATCGTCCGATGACGCCGGTGGTTGGTGGTCCAGAAGTCCTGGGGGGAGGAAACACAGACACAACGGGGCGGAATGAAACCAGGCAGCAGTACAGTTCAAGGGAAATCCAAAATACGTAGTAGCAAGGCAGAAGGCTGGTCAGAGTTACCGGGATAGAAGAGTAGTCAGGAGTCGTAATGGCAGAAGCAGGTCTGGATCTCCAGAGGCAGAAGAGTATCCAAAAACCAGGCAGGTCCGGGGTCACAAAACCAGGGTGAGCCAGAAGCGCGAGCAAACAGGTTCCGGGTGTGAGCTTTGCAGACGATCTGACACAGGAGAGCTGAAAGACAGGGCTATAAATACTGGGAGAGGTTAGTGGGTAATGCAGCGCAGCTGGCAGAGTAATTAGAGCCGAGCAGAGCAGGGACAGGTGGAGCTAGTTAGGCTGAGTAGAGAGAGAGTGGTGAGCAGAGTGGAAACAACTTAAGGTGGTAACCCAGTGGAGTGAGAGGGCTCATGACACTCAGAAGACTGATGTGAAACAGTATTTGTTGGGGAATAATATTTAACATGGCTTCCCTCCCATCAGGTGTGTGATTGAATGAGATAAATGTCTGACAGCCAATGGGAAGTGTGGGAACCTTATAGTAAGCAGTGGACATGGGGAACTGGATCTGGTAGAAGGGTCACCACGGCAGACAAGACAAAACAACAACTGGTCATAGATTCAGCAGCTTTCAGACACCCTGACATGGTTTAACAGTTAACATGAACTCAGTGCTTACCAATATTCTGACTTTTTTATATATATGGGAACTTCTTATTATGTACAATCAAACTATTGTGTGTGTGTGTATGTGTGTTAATGTACTCTATGCAAGCTATTTGTGAAGTTGGTACAGTAAAGTTGCAAACACAAATGTACTGTATTATTGTGAAATAGTGATTTTACTAATTTGATCAAATGTCATAATTTGGATAGAGCTCTGGCATATCTGTCTATGGCTGAAGTCAGCTGTGAGCTTCCCCAACCTCCTTTCTCTCTCTCTCTCCCACTCGTTTCCACTGTTTGGGCCAACGATTCTAATTGTAAGTGGCATTGACCAACACAAATGGTAAGTGCTTTACCAGAGGTTGGGACCGGATGACAAGTGCGCTTACTCACACACTGTATCCAATGTCGCCTCTAAGTGTGTTTGCGGGGAGCTGGGCCTAGCAAATACGTCAAGATCTAAGGGACTGCAGATGTGGGGTGAAGTCCTCCAATGAGGGCCAAGCCAAAAAAGGTTTATGGGGAGGGAGAGCCTTTAAAAGGAGCCATATTAGGGTACTTCTGGTCACAATGAGTTTTATAGGAACTGTGATCTCCTCCACTGTGGTGGTTGCCTCTGAGTACCTCTATCCTTCTTAGTGAGGGAAACCGGACCCTTCACGCTAACAGTGAAGTCATGCTGCTATGATAAGGATATATATTTCATTAAACTTAGAATAGCTGAACTGTAACTTCTTTGTTGTTTTTCATTGTATTATCATTATATTAATCATGTAATACAGATACTTTCTCAGCAATGAACTTTGAGATTTGTCAGTTGAACATTGTTACAGTTCACCTCTGTTCACCTGGAACCCTAAACATATTTCATGTTGAGTATTCACTGGTTGAGGATCAGGTTTTGGAGTCTAACAAATTGCCGTCTCATACAAGGACATGCTGAAACTTGTACTACACACACTATAAAATACAAGGTTAGATCCTCCGGGCTCAGGTGTGCTAATCAGGAATTCACTGTCACTAGGATGTGAAATACAAATAAATAAACCTATAAATAAGTCCCGCTGAATGTGATGAGCAAACAAGGCAATCGGACCAGACAATCCAATTTTAACTCACTTTGAGCTGATGTGAAGAACATGAAAAATAACATATTGCTGCCTAATAACAAACCTGGGTTTGATCATCAATAATGACGTAACCAAAATTAGGAATTATAAAAAAAATACGGTTTGATCATTCTGAACTTTGCACTAATATCAACCACAACCCTAGACTTTCTGTGCCAGTGGTTTCCTTATTCAACTATTTCAAAAGGGCCTACATTCTTTGTAGCAACATTCACTTATTTCCTTTCAGTCCGATTCCAAATTGCAACGACCCTGTCCCACAATAATATCAAGTCTGGCTGTTATGAATCTGAGTGGAAACTAAAGGAGTAGCCTAAATAATGAAACGGCATTTGGACATATCAGGCTGTTTGAAATGGATCCATTGGTAGGCTATATAACCCTTCTACAAAGGGGCCTCTGAAGTCCAGCTATCTTTTGTACCTCGTTGATGCTGACATACCAACAGACTACATTGGAGTAAAATTCCTCACTGTTTGTGCACTTAGTATCAAGTTTAGTCTTTTAAAGAGTTGTCTTATTGCAACACTGTCAGTAAGAAACATGAATGCAGGTCGTTCCTCCTGAGTGTTGACAGACACACACCATAATGATTATCATACTCTCTCCTAACCAGCCACCTCTAGACACACACCATAATGATTATCATACTCTCTCCTAACCAGCCACCTCTAGACTCACACCATAATGATTATCATACTCTCTCCTAACCAGCCACCTCTAGACACACACCATAATGATTATCATACTCTCTCCTAACCAGCCACCTCTAGACACACACCATAATGATTATCATACTCTCTCCTAACCAGCCACCTCTAGACACACACCATAATGATTATCATACTCTCTCCTAACCAGCCACCTCTAGACACACACCATAATGATGATCATACTCTCTCCTAACCAGCCACCTCTAGACACACACCATAATGATTATCATACTCTCTCCTAACCAGCCACCTCTAGACACACACCATAATGATTATCATACTCTCTCCTAACCAGCCACCTCTAGACACACACCATAATGATCATACTCTCTCCTAACCAGCCACCTCTAGACACACACCATAATGATGATCATACTCTCTCCTAACCAGCCACCTCTAGACACACACCATAATGATTATCATACTCTCTCCTAACCAGCCACCTCTAGACACACACCATAATGATTATCATACTCTCTCCTAACCAGCCACCTCTAGACACACACCATAATGATTATCATACTCTCTCCTAACCAGCCACCTCTAGACACACACCATAATGATTATCATACTCTCTCCTAACCAGCCACCTCTAGACTCACACCATAATGATTATCATACTCTCTCCTAACCAGCCACCTCTAGACACACACCATAATGATGATCATACTCTCTCCTAACCAGCCACCTCTAGACACACACCATAATGATTATCATACTCTCTCCTAACCAGCCACCTCTAGACACACACCATAATGATTATCATACTCTCTCCTAACCAGCCACCTCTAGACACACACCATAATGATGATCATACTCTCTCCTAACCAGCCACCTCTAGACACACACCATAATGATTATCATACTCTCTCCTAACCAGCCACCTCTAGACACACACCATAATGATTATCATACTCTCTCCTAACCAGCCACCTCTAGACACACACCATAATGATTATCATACTCTCTCCTAACCAGCCACCTCTAGACACACACCATAATGATTATCATACTCTCTCCTAACCAGCCACCTCTAGACACACACCATAATGATTATCATACTCTCTCCTAACCAGCCACCTCTAGACACACACCATAATGATTATCATACTCTCTCCCTAACCAGCCACCTCTAGACACACACCATAATGATTATCATACTCTCTCCTAACCAGCCACCTCTAGACACACACCATAATGATGATCATACTCTCTCCTAACCAGCCACCTCTAGACACACACCATAATGATTATCATACTCTCTCCTAACCAGCCACCTCTAGACACACACCATAATGATGATCATAGTCTCTCCTAACCAGCCACCTCTAGACACACACCATAATGATGATCATACTCTCTCCTAACCAGCCACCTCTAGACACACACCATAATGATGATCATACTCTCTCCTAACCAGCCACCTCTAGACACACACCATAATGATTATCATACTCTCTCCTAACCAGCCACCTCTAGACTCACACCATAATGATGATCATACTCTCTCCTAACCAGCCACCTCTAGACACACACCATAATGATTATCATACTCTCTCCTAACCAGCCACCTCTAGACACACACCATAATGATGATCATACTCTCTCCTAACCAGCCACCTCTAGACACACACCATAATGATTATCATACTCTCTCCTAACCAGCCACCTCTAGACACACACCATAATGATTATCATACTCTCTCCTAACCAGCCACCTCTAGACACACACCATAATGATTATCATACTCTCTCCTAACCAGCCACCTCTAGACACACACCATAATGATTATCATACTCTCTCCTAACCAGCCACCTCTAGACTCACACCATAATGATTATCATACTCTCTCCTAACCAGCCACCTCTAGACACACACCATAATGATGATCATACTCTCTCCTAACCAGCCACCTCTAGACACACACCATAATGATTATCATACTCTCTCCTAACCAGCCACCTCTAGACACACACCATAATGATTATCATACTCTCTCCTAACCAGCCACCTCTAGACACACACCATAATGATGATCATACTCTCTCCTAACCAGCCACCTCTAGACACACACCATAATGATTATCATACTCTCTCCTAACCAGCCACCTCTAGACACACACCATAATGATTATCATACTCTCTCCTAACCAGCCACCTCTAGACACACACCATAATGATTATCATACTCTCTCCTAACCAGCCACCTCTAGACACACACCATAATGATTATCATACTCTCTCCTAACCAGCCACCTCTAGACACACACCATAATGATTATCATACTCTCTCCTAACCAGCCACCTCTAGACACACACCATAATGATTATCATACTCTCTCCTAACCAGCCACCTCTAGACACACACCATAATGATTATCATACTCTCTCCTAACCAGCCACCTCTAGACACACACCATAATGATGATCATACTCTCTCCTAACCAGCCACCTCTAGACACACACCATAATGATTATCATACTCTCTCCTAACCAGCCACCTCTAGACACACACCATAATGATGATCATAGTCTCTCCTAACCAGCCACCTCTAGACACACACCATAATGATGATCATACTCTCTCCTAACCAGCCACCTCTAGACACACACCATAATGATTATCATACTCTCTCCTAACCAGCCACCTCTAGACACACACCATAATGATGATCATACTCTCTCCTAACCAGCCACCTCTAGACTCACACCATAATGATGATCATACTCTCTCCTAACCAGCCACCTCTAGACACACACCATAATGATTATCATACTCTCTCCTAACCAGCCACCTCTAGACACACACCATAATGATTATCATACTCTCTCCTAACCAGCCACCTCTAGACACACACCATAATGATTATCATACTCTCTCCTAACCAGCCACCTCTAGTTTGAAAATGTTCCAGAATAATTCAACATTTTACCCTGACCCGAGAACCCACATCAACAACTGTCATAATGTCACTATCAAGGTCTTTGACACAAACCGTAGTCGCCGTCTGGCCAACATGATTGACAGGGGACACGTTCTTCTCCTTTCCTGCTGTGACAAACTGTCTCTTAATTTCCGCCTCTACATCCTGTATGGACTTACCATGGTGTTTATTTTGAATGTCTTTTTAGAGTCTTTCCTGTAAAGACCACCAGCTACTTTGTTATGAAAAAGCTCCTTCTGGATTCTGATAGAAAATAAGCATATACAACCATGGAAATCCAATTAAGTTGGAGATCTACTATGCCATGGGCTAAAGGGAAACTGGATAAGACGGAGAGAGAACTTTCACTGTAAGGTAAAACACCACTCCCACCTTATATGGTGTCAGCTACTAATATCGGGCCCATATTCCAATTCTACATTTCTATCAAGCGTCTCAAAAACAGTCTCATGGACATGTTCAAATGTAATATAACTCCACTACCACATACCTTTACACTAAAACACTGTTGACATGTAGATATGAGAAGGTTGGCTTCATCTATTATAAATGAAAGCCAAATAAATGTCCTGTTACAAGGACTTCTTAACTTCTTCTACTGATAATGTTCAGTGAAAGGAAGAGGCAATAAACATTGTGGCTTTGAGACACTCTCCAAGTGGCCATGCTGGAAAACCTTATGTACATCTGGTCTGGCAAACTGACAATGTCACCTGGGAGCTATAGCGCAAGGATGAGCAACTGTAGTCCTCAGGGGCCAGAGAGGTGTCACACTTTCCCCCCATCCTTAGTAAACACCGCTGATTAAACTAATTGCATTCTAAACTGAAGATCATGATTAGTTGAATATTGGAGTCAAGTGTGTTAGCTGGGGCTCGGGCAAAAGTGTGACACCAATCAAGCCCCAGAGGACTGGAGCTGCCCATCCTTGCTATAGAGGATGTATGGGTTTGGGCCTATTGAAAACAGGCACAGCATAATGTTTAGTTAACCACAAGGATCACTGTCTGGATAGCAGCTGTAGTGAAACCCTTTGAATTTACTGTAAAACATATCAGTGATTTGTAGTTAATGCATTGAATCGAGCCGACTAGGTGAAAAATCTGTCGATGTGCCCTTGAGCAAGGCACTTAACCCTAATTGCTCCTGTAAGTCGCTCTGGATAAGAGCGTCTGCTAAATGACTAAAATGTAAATGTTACTATTGCAGTTATAGTCTCTCTCCATGGAGTCACTGAGACCCATGTCATTTTCACATCTCATCTAGTAGTTGTGGGAAATATATTTCTTTATAGAACTGCTAAATATCTATTCAAACATGTTTACCCCATTATTCATGTCTCCTTTGTCACATCACAATACTTTGACTTTTAAAAAATCTTTTTAAAAAAATCTGCCTTTGAAGTATAACAGTGGATTATTTCAAATTGTTTCTAGAAGATCAAAACTTATATACAGGTAAAAGTCAGTAAATTAGAATATTTTGAAACACTTGATTTATTTCAGTAATTGCATTCAAAAGGTGTAACTTGTACATTATATTTATTCATTGCACACAGACTGATGCATTCAAATGTTTATTTCATTTAATTTTGATGATTTGAAGTGGCAACAAATGAAAATCCAAAATTCCGTGTGTCACAAAATTAGAATATTACTTAAGGCTAATACAAAAAAGGGATTTTTTAGAAATGTTGGCCAACTGAAAAGTATGAAAATGAAAAATATGAGCATGTACAATACTCAATACTTGGTTGGAGCTCCTTTTGCCTCAATTACTGCATTAATGCGGCGTGGCATGGAGTCGATGAGTTTCTGGCACTGCTCAGGTGTTATGAGAGCCCAGGTTGCTCTGATAGTGGCCTTCAACTCTTCTGCGTTGTTGGGTCTGGCATTCTGCATCTTCCTTTTCACAATACCCCACAGATTTTCTATGGGGCTAAGGTCAGGGGAGTTGGCTGGCCAATTTAGAACAGAAATACCATGGTCCGTAAACCAGGCACGGGTAGATTTTGCGCTGTGTGCAGGCGCCAAGTCCTGTTGGAACCTGAAATCTCCATCCCCATAGAGCAGGTCAGCAGCAGGAAGCATGAAGTGCTCTAAAACTTGCTGGTAGACGGCTGCGTTGACCCTGGATCTCAGGAAACAGAGTGGACCGACACCAGCAGATGACATGGCACCCCAAACCATCACTGATGGTGGAAACTTTACACTAGACTTCAGGCAACGTGGATCCTGTGCCTCTCCTGTCTTCCTCCAGACTCTGGGACCTCGATTTACAAAGGAAATGCAAAATTTGCTTTCGTCAGAAAACATGACTTTAGACCACTCAGCAGCAGTCCAGCTCTTTTTTTCCTTAGCCCAGGTGAGACGCTTTTGCGCTGTTTCTTGGTCAACAGTGGCTTGACACGAGGTATGCGGCAGTTGAAACCCATGTCTTTCAAGCGTCTCTTGGTGGTGGATCTTGAAGCCCCTGACTCCAGCAGCTGTCCACTCCTTGTGAATCTCCCCCACATTTTTGAATGGGTTTTTTTTCACAATCTTGACTAGGCGCGGTGATCCCTATCGCTTGTACACTTTTTTCTGACCACAGTTTTTCCTTCCCTTTGCCTCTCTATTAATGTGTTTGGACACAGAGCTCTGAGAACAGCCAGCCTCTTCTGCAATAACCTTTTTGTGTCTTTCCCTCCTTGTGCAATGTGTCGATGGTCGCCTTTTGGACAGCTGTCAAATCTGAAGTCTTCCCCATGTTTGTGTAGGCTTCAGAACTGGACTGAGAGACCATTTAAAGCCCTTTGCAGGTGTTTTGAGTTAATCAGCTGATTAGTTTGTGGCACCAGGTGTCTTCAAAATGTAACCCTTACACAATATTCTAATTTTGTGACACACGGAATTTTGGATTTTCATTTGTTGCCACTTCAAATCATCAAAATTAAATGAAATAAACATTTGAATGCATCAGTCTGTGTGCAATGAATAAATATAATGTACAAGTTACACCTTTTGAATGCAATTACTGAAATAAATCAAGTTTTTCAAAATATTCTAATTTACTGACTTTTACCTGTATATATATATATATGAATCATGGAGAAATGAGTCCCTCTGCTGGTTGCAGGAAAACCCTTCCATCAAACAAGTTCTAGTGATACAACGGAATGTCCTATGACTTACTGGTTGCTGCTAGGGTTATTGTCAGAGATAACATTTCAATGTTGCTTATCTTCATTGTATAACTTATAACTGACCAAAGAAGAGGACGAGAGGCCATGAAGTTGTAATTTTATGGTGACTTTATTTCAGACTCAGAGCCTAGGAAGAGGTGGAGGCAGCCACTGCTGCTCTCTTGGGCTTGGGGACAGTTCCCTCACGGAATCCATTCCTGGAAAAGACCAGAGAAAACACATTGAGGAAGGATGACAATGAATTGTAAACTATACTGAACAAAAATATATAAAACGCAACATGTAGTGTTGGTCCCATGTTTCATTAGCTGAAATAAAAGATCCCAGAACATTTCCATATGCACAAAAAAGCTTATTTAGCTCATTTTGTGCACAAATGTATTTACATTCCTGTTAGTGAGCATTTCTCCTTTGCCAAGATAATCCATCCACCTGACAGGTGCGGCATATCAAGAAGTTGATATTTTTACAGATGCACAATTGAGAGCATCCTGTCGGGCTGTATCACCGCCTGGTACGGCAACTGCACCGCCCACAACCGCAGGGCTCTCCAGAGGGTGGTGCGGTCTTCCGAACGCATTACCGGGGGCAAACTACCAGCCCTCCAAGACACCTACAGCACCCGATGTCACAGGAAGGCCAAAAAGATCATCAAGGACAACAACCACCCAAGCCACTGCCTGTTCACCCGCTATCATCCAGAAGGCGAGGTCAGTACAGGTGCATCAAAGCTGGGACCGAGATAATTAAAACCAGCTTCTATCTCAAGGCCATCAGACTGTTAAATAGCCATCACTAGCACATTAGAGGCTGCTGCTGCCTATTGAAATCACTGGCCACTTTAAGAAATGGAACACTAGTCACTTGAATAATGTTTACATATCTTGCACTACTCATCTCATATGTATATACTGCATTCTATTCTATAATATTCTACTGTATCTTAGTCCATGCCGCTCTGTCATTGCTTGTCCATATATGTATATATTCTTAAATTCCATTCCTTACTAGATTTGTGTGTATTGGGTATATGTTGTGAAATTGTTAGATATTACTTGTTAGATATTACTGCACTGTCGGAGCTAGAAGAACAAGCATTTCGCTACACCCGCAATAACATCTGCTAAACACGTGTATGTGACAAATGAAATTTGATTTGATTAAACAGCATGATCATTACACAGGTGCACCTTGTGCTGGGGACAAGAAAAGGCCACACTAAAATGTGCAGTTTTGTTACAACATAATGCCACAGATGTCTCAAGTTGAGGAAGCGTGCAATTGGCATGCTGACTGAAGGAATGTCCAGAGCTGTTGCCAGAGAACTTAATGTTTTTCTCTACCATAAGCCGCATCCAACGTTGTTTTAGAGTATTTGGCAGTATGTCCTACCAGCCTCACAACCACGCCAGCCCAGGACCTCCACATCCCGCTTCTTCACCTGCGGGATTGTCTTGAGACCAGCCACCCGGACAGCAGATGAAACTGTTTACATAACCGAAGAATTTCTGCACAAACTGTCAAAAAACGTCTCAGGTTAGCTCATCTGCATGCTCGTCATCCTCACCGTCGATGGCCACTGGCACGCTGGAGAAGTGTGCGCTTCACAGATGAATCCCGGTTTCAACTGTACCGGGCAGATGGCAGACAGCGTGTATGGTGTCGTGTGGGCGAGCGGTTTGCTGATGTCAACGTTGTGAACAGAGTGCCCCATGGTGGCGGTGGGGTTATGTTATGGGCAGGCATAAGCTACGGACAACTAACACAATTGCATTTTTTCGATGGCAATTTGAATGCACAGAGATACTGTGATGAGATCCTGAGGCCCATTGTCATGCCATTCATCCGCCGCCATCACCTCATGTTTCAGCATGATAATGCACGGCCCCATGTCACAAGAATCTGTAAACAATTCCTGGAAGCTGAAAATGTCCCAGTTCTTCCATGGCCTACATACTCACCAGACAAGTCACCCATTGAGCATGTTTGGGATGCTCTGGATTGATGCTGAACGACCGCATGTTCCAGTTCCCGCTAATATCCAGGCACTTCGCACAGCCATTGAAGAGGAGTGGGACAACATTCCACAGGCCACAATCAACAGCCTGATCAACTCTATGTGAAGCAGATGTGCCGCACTGCATGAGGCAAACGGTGGTCACACCAGATACTGACTGGTTTTCAGATCCACGCCCCTACCTTTTTTTAAGGCATCTGTGACCAACAGATGCGCATCTGTATTCCCAGTCATGTGAACTCCATAGATTAGGGCCTAATGAATTTATTTCAATTGACTGATTTCCTTATATGAACTGTAACTCAGTAAAATCTTTTAAATTGTTGCGTTTATATTTTTGTTCAGTGTACATTTATATAGTGGCCCTTACTGGGTCTCAAAGGTTTTACAGGTAGGTAACCCCATCCATCTACGAACACGTACCACCTGCTAGGAAGACGCCGCAGAATATTGCTATTTTCCTTTCCATATGATACAAGCCTACTCTGCACCTTTACAATCTTCTGGATGTGTTATAAAGCAGTGTCCAACTCCAGACCAATATTTTACATTTTAGCCATTTAGCAGACGCTCTTATCCAGAGCGACTTACAGTAGTGAGTGCATACATTTTCATACTTTTGTCCCATACTGGTCCCCCGTGGGAATCGAACCCACAACCCTGGCGTTGCAAACGCCATGATCTACCAACTGAGCTACATGGGACTATAATATCCAAATCGGAAATAACCTGGAACGTTCAACTTCTGTATGGGTTAAAACTGCTCATAGGAGGATTATACAAGCAATGTGATAGCTACTCACCAATTCAGTATCCCTGCACATTGTACATCTGGTATTGGCACTGACCCTGTATATAGCTTACTTACATTCTCGTGTTCTTATTTCTATTTCTTGTGTGTTTTTGTTCTATTTGCTTTATAGTATAATATTTTTACTACTGATATTGATTAGTGCATTGTTGGGAAAGAGCTTGCAACGAAGGCATTTTACTGTACTTGTGCACGTGACAAAATTTGAAATGAATCTAACATCAAGTCTTAGGTCTGAGTATGTGATATGAGACTGGTCTTTCACCAGCAACATACATAGCAACAATATCTACTCATGCCAGGTAAGCGAAATAAGCCTTCCAATTTAGCATTCACGATATCAAAAAGTCAAATGTTTTGTCAGCAAGCACTTAAGTCACTCACTGCAGTGACACATCATTCATAATGCAGAAAAACACATTTGATGAGTAGTTTACCTAAAAGTCACCAACTCCAATTGTGTATCATATGAACAATCATGCCTATTATCTCAACGTCAACAAAACTGAGAGGGTTCAACCAAGCACTGAAATGCATCTGTGCAGAACAACCTAATCCACTTTAGCAAAACTAGCAAGGGATATCACATCTGTTACATTACATAGGGCCAATTAAGGACAGAAAACATTTGTCTCAACTGATTCCGCAGGTCAGAAATGGGGGGCAAATCAAGTGCTTATCTGCAGTTAAAAACAATACCAATTTCACATTCAACACACACAAAAAGAAGCGAGAAATGGAGATACATAATCCTGCCTAAAGAACAGCTCATCTTTGTATTCCATAGGAAACATTTTTCTTCTGTTTGCACATGATGTATTATGCAAACCAGCCCTGAAATTCAATGCAGGGAGGATGTTGGACTCACCTGAATCTGCGGTATACAACCCTCAGGTGTCTGATACGACCAGACCCGGTGGTGTTGCGTCTCTTGGCCTTGGCACTCCAATTATCTGCAAGAGCGAAAGGATGAGCATGTTTGCTAGAATCGATTAAGAGCAAAACTGCTATACAGACACATACATCAGTGTGACAACAAGGTCAGCTTCACCAAACCCCACCAAAACAAAAGTCTGGAAGTGCAAAAAGTAACTTCTGCGTGCAAGGACATCCGGAATATTTCAGCTTGTTGGACATATGCATCACTGGAAACTTCTGACAGGTTGTGCTCTGGTAAGATCCCTGGTAGGATTACCTGCAGCATTCACCCATCTAGCTAGTGTCACTGATGATGGTCCCTATTGGTAACATGAATGGACTGCACTGACTGATCAAAAACAACAAAACTATCTACCAAGTCAACAGCACTCACACTTTCTCTTGCGCTTTTCGGGGTAACCACACTTTCCGCAGGAGGACTTCTGGAGGTGGTATGCCTTTGAGCCGCACCGACGACACAGGGCGTGCGTCTTGTTGCGACGTTTACCAAATGATGACGTTCCCTTCGTCTGTGAAACAGGTGAAAACATATTTATGGTGACCAATTAGAATTGACAGTTATTCAAAACAATACATGACATACTATGGCTGTATACTTTAACTACATGCTAGAAGGCTAATGTTACATGATGCTAGCTGCTTCCACCAGATAAAACTACACTAGCTACTTTCCCTTTTTTGCAGGATGACATGGGCATGCTAATGAATGCTATTGTCAAAATCGTTTCCTTTATGGGGACCAAAAATAATAGCAGCCAATTTGAGAGGCTGATTTAACATTATTTGTTAGCGTTTGGGACACACGGTAACTAACGTTAAGTGCTTGTTACGTTAGTTAATTCATCGGGTTTGTACCGATTATGAAACCAAAACCGTCAAATACTGGGGTCTGTGAAAATGCATTGCTTTCATCTTCACAACAACAATTTAGATGATACATGTGAACGTTCATTAAAGCGGATGATTTCAGATTTTCAGGGTACACTGCGTCCGAGCTTACCATCTTCTTGCCGAAGTTGACACGATAGAGGCCGGAAAAGGGTTATGTGTTGCAGTAAATTCAGTGCGTACTTATTCCGGTGCAGCACTCTGGTATGCTGTAGCGACACAAGAGCAGCCAATATGTGTTCCTTTCACTAGCACTTGAAGTCACTAAATTAATACTTAAATATAAGTAGAATATACTGTAATACAAGTTGTATTGTATTATAAACTGGCTACCAACGTAATTCGAGCAATATAACAATAAGTGTTTTGTCATACCCATGGTATGTGGTCTGTTATAAACCGGGTGGTTTGATCCCTGAATGCTGATTGGCTGAAAGCCGTGGTATATGAGACCGTATACCACGGGTATGACAAAACATTTATTTTTACTGATCTAATTACGTTTGTAGCCAGTTGTGGGCTCCCGAGTGGCGCAGTGGTCTAAGGCACTGCATCTCAGTGCTTGAGGTGTCAAGTAGCTCAATTGGTAGAGCATGGCACTTGTAACGTCAGGGTAGTGGGTTCGATCCCTGGGACCACCCATATGTAAAAATGTATGCACACATGACTGTAAATTGCTTTGGATAAAAGCGTCTGCTAAATGGCAAATTATTATTATTACTACAGACCCCCTGGTTCGATTCCAGGCTGTATCACAACCAGCTGTGATTGGGAGTCTCATAGGGCGGCGCACAATTGTCCGGGTTTGGCCAGTGTAGGCCATCATTGTAAATAAGAATTTGTTCTTAACTGACTTGCCTAGTTAAATAAATAATAGCAATAAGGCACCTCGGGGGTTTGTGGTATATGGCCAATATACCACGGCTAAGGGCTGTATCCAGGCACTCCGCGTTGTGCATAAGAACAGCCCTTAGACGTGGTATATTGGCCATATACCACACCTTTTCTTCTTCTGTGGGTGTTATGGCGGACTACAACCCAAAAAGGTGTATTGTCGTGTATTTTGGTTGAAAAACCAAAATAAGGTAAAAATAAAATCCATATGTGATAGGTAACCTAACTTAATCTACCCAAATAAAAATAGTACATTGACAGAAACAAAACAAAACTCCCACTTCTTCCTTATTTAAAATCTCCATATCTCCCTTATGAGGCTCTAGGGCCTGAGAGGGTGGTACGGCTTGTGACAATATTCCATGTAACTCCTCCGCCGAGAAATCTTTCAGTCCCAGGAACCACTCCGCCGCATCCACAATGATATCTATCTTCCTGGACCTTCTCTCCACCTTGGCAGTGCCATTAATCACCATAGCTATAAAGGCCACAAAGTCCACCTTCTTAACCTTTAAAATATAAGGGTCCTGCTGGTGAAAGGCAACCCCTGCAGCCTGCAATGAAGGCCTATCCACCACCATGGACTCTTCAGGAGCACCATTCATACCCTCAACCCTTTTAACAACTGCTGCATATGAAATGCTCTGGACAGCCCTGACTTTGGCCACCTCGTTCTCTTTCACTCTTGTCTGGCAATCGAAAGATGTAGCTTCATGGTTCCCACCACAATTGCAACATGTCACATTTTCCTCACTTTTAAAACACATGATATGATATTTTCCACAACTTGGACATCTCGGCTTCTCCCTTCTGCAAACACTTGAAACATGACCAAAAGCTTTACAATGATCACACTACATTGGTCTTGGGATAAATGCTCTGAATCTGTAGTTTATATACCCCAACTGCACTTGAGTAGGGAGAGACTCCATATCAAAAAACAAAAGAACAGATAGACTCTTCACTTTTTCACCAATCACCAGACGATTCATCCGACATGCATCAATCACTCCAGATATATTTTTAATCTCTTCAAAATCGACTTCCCACTAGACCCCAGATTTAACCCCCTTGAGGGGTGCCCTGTTCCGAAGAGACACACACGACATTTCAAACGTATCAAATCGGGTGAGATGCAACGCATGTTCCTTCTGATCCGCAGAAGCACAAAAAATCTAAACAAGCCCGCCTCTCGTAATCTTCACAGCCTTCACTTTACCCAGCACTCTCTCCACCAGTTTGGATATCTCAAATGGATTCCTCAAGATTGGTACTCTGCTCAGCTGCTCCTCATTAACAAACCGTACTCCTACTAGATACGAAGGGACATTCTCATCACTGTATACTACTTTGCTCCGTTTTCCATTCTTTTGGACAATACTACAATTCTCCTTGATTCTACCGCCATTAGATTCAGAATCCACTTCATCGTCCGCTTCCGCTATCTTTCTTCCGTAGTCTGGACGTCTATACCACACCCCCTCGTGCCTTATTGCTTAAATATATCACAGATTTCAGCCAATCAGCATTCATGCCAGCTGCCAACTTAGCCTCGAGAGACAGGAACAACAGCGACCGCTAGCGGTCTGTCGAGGCTACTGCCACAACTCTGTCCAGAAAATGGACGAGACATTTACAGTATAATTTTCATCTCCCATGCTTGTGCCTAGCATTAGTTTACTTCTGTCTTTATGGATCTGTCTCAGGACTACATGGAAGTTGATGTAACGATTTAGGAGGTAATGTGGTCCTCTGTAGCTCAGCTGGTAGAGCACGGCGCTTGTAACGCCAAGGTAGTGGGTTCGATCCCTGGGACCACCCATACACAAAAATGTATGCACGCATGACTGTAAGTCGCTTTGGATAAAAGCGTCTGCTAAATGGCATATTATTATTATATTTTTATAGTAGTCAATAGTCATCAGGGAGTCATGTCATCAGGGAGTCATAATAAATTAATGATCTACCTGTTGACTCTTATTATAACCTAAATGTCTCTTGTTCAGCTGTTTTACCCCCATCAGAACCCATAATATAAGCTTGTTTCACTCCATTGTTTGTAAACGAAGTAATTGTAAACAAACACTGTATTGTCTCAAAACATTAAAACTATAATGTTTATATCATGGATGGTCAGTCCTTGCATCCATAGCTCTGTCTATGAATTTGAGAGTGGTTACATTTCACCAGCCGCATCCCTCAGGTGTTTACCAAAGCAGTGGGAGGGTGACGGAATTTTCTGGCATGTTCTCGATTTTCACAGGGGCTTTCTCGTCTGGTCAGGTGACAACCCAGTGGTAGTAATTGTTTATGAGGTTAGTGGCTGTTTCAGGTGGGGAACAACAGCAGGAGAAGGCTGCCCCAGCCCCCCTGCAGTCTGCTCTACCCAGGAGTCTGTGCGGCTCTGGCCCCATCCTGCCGGTGCCGGCGGTTCACTGCGTTGTCAGAATGGGTGACATGTACGGAGGAGGGACTGACGAAATCGTGTTTCTCACCATCTACAGAGACCTGGGAGACACGGGAATGCAAGTCAGAGCAACAGCAACAACTTTGAAAGAGGGGCAGTATGTGTGTTATTATTTGGTCACACTTTACATGAAGTTGCAAAGATACAATGTAGTTTACCGTGTAGTTTCATGGAGTACTAAAACCAAAGACAGTACAGTATGTGCTAAAACCGTGTAATTTCATGAGGTTAACTAATTCATGTAAAGTGTGTCTGTTTCTGAATTCCCTAAAGCCTCTCAGTCCATCATAGTGAATAAGAGCAGTCAGGTTGATTTTACTTTACTACATGGGTCCCTTTCCTCTAACCCTAATCCTAACCCTAACCCTGGTGAATAAGTTCTCCATCGAGGTGGTGGATCTTGGCCAGGTGTTTAAGATCCGTATCCGTCACGACAACTCAGACTGGATGGGAGCCGACTGGTACCTGGACCAGGTAGAGGTGGTGGACATGGAAACAGAGGAGGTGTATGTTCCTGTGTGAGTGTTGGCTCTCCAAGAAGAAGGAGGACAAGCGCATTGTGAGAACCTACTACGTCAAGGTACAGTACCAGTGTATATCTCAGGTTGTTTCACAGTCGGGATGTAAAGGGACCCAACGACATCGAGACGGAGCGGCTGTGACTGGACAGTTAGTGCTATCCGGAATCCTTAGGACGTCCCTACCCTAAACCCTAACCGTAACCCCTACCCTTACCCTAACCCTAACCTTAACTCTTACTTCAATGGGGTGAAGTCAGAGTTGGGACGTCCCAAGGATACCGTTTACACTTTTCCGTGGCTGGACCTACCTGAGAGGTGTGGTAGAATTACATCATTATGTTAATCACATTACTTTTATATTTGAATGTATTCCTATATTAGTACTTTCACAATGTCTGTGTGAACTGAGAGGAGCCACTGAAGCTTGGGCTGGCAACTGATTGAGTGATGGCTTGGTGATAAGACCACATTCCATTCCATGATTAGTGTCTGTGTGAAATGCTGGTCTGTCTGCCAGGGTGAGGAGAACCCTCCCTCCAGGTTATTAATGAATACTGGGCTTCATAAATTAAGGGAAGGACCTAGTGTTATATGTTAACATTAGTATTTCTGTATAAACAAGTAGTAAATGACTAGAGACAGATATTTGGCCAAATGTAAATTTTGCTGTATGTTGCATGAGAGCATAATGTACCTTTGTATAATTTCACGAATCTGTTCTTTGTCACGAGGACTCAGAAAGACTATAAAGAGTTGTAACCCAACCCTGCTTATTTGGGCCTTAACTCTACACCATTTGGTGACCGTTAACGCTCCATTACTGCAGTAATTATTAATACAGTTTTGATTAGAAGAATTACCACGACAGAGGAAGAAGAGCTTCTCTGCAGGGACCATCTAGAACTTCCAGTGTTATGGAACTGAAGTGGGAGAGATCAAGAGGGTGGAGGTGAGGATGGGGACCCTACTCACTAGGCTTATCATGCAGGAAGTACATGAGCTGTTCATTACCCATGTAGGGTTAGGATTAAGCTAAGAATAAAGCTGATATATGAATTTAATAGTTTAACGGCTTTTGTGATTGTCTACCTCTCACTCTCACTCTCTCGCTTTCTCTCTCCCACAGCTGGGTCATAACGGCGTCACCCCAGAGAGCTGTTGGTTGGTGGATGAGCTGTCGGTTGCCGTGCCGACCAAAGGCATCAAGTACATCTTCCAATGTAAATGCTTGTTGGCCAAGGACAGAGGCAATGGTCTCACCAGGACACTGTTCAACGTACTAGACACAAACATAATCCGGAAGGTGAGTTTGTTAGGGCAATAAGACACTAAATACCACTATATGACTGAGAGGTGCTTTCAATTTGTATACTTGTGCTTGTGATGCTCCTTCATGGTGAGGACTTCCTTGAAAGAGATTCTACTATCTCAATGGGACTTCAATACAGGATACATAGACGTGTGTTTCCCCTCCAGATCATCTATGTTGCCAAGGTCATCACAAGCAACACCCAGGACACATAGCAACATCTTCCCATCTGTGTTTGGAGCTAATGGGAGCATAGAGGAGATGCTGCTGCCGTCCAAGAACAAGGACAGGTGACATCATACTGTCATTCAATAGAGTGCCTATGGTGTTTACATTTTAGTCATTTAGCAGATGCTCTTATCCAGAGCGACTTACAGATGCAATTTGAGTTTTCAGCCATGTATCCCTCCCCCAAGGTTTGAGAGAGATCAAGACGGCACATTTAACCTGGAGATAGATGACATCGCTTCTCTGAAGAAGATCAGGGTTTGCATCGACGGCTCTGGCAGTCGCCCCGACTGGTTCCTTGACAGGGTTGGGACTCAAACTTACCATACTTATACTGTATCTTTACGTGTTCATTTGCAGCCTCCTTATCTCACAACAGTTACTGTAAGTTGCTCTGAGAGTCTACTAATTGACTAAAATATCAATGTAAATGTCTGGGATGTATGGGATATTGTGTCCCCTACATCCTGATGTGTAGCCTGTGTTTACCTATGAGAACTGGCTGTCGAACACCAAAGGGTCCAAAAGGACTAAGATCTGTGAGCTGGCAGCGGTGGTGGATGAGATAATAATAATAATTTGGTGGTATATTTGTCCTATTGGTGGCGAGGTGGAGAGGACCACCTACAGGGGGGAAAAAAAGTATTTAGTCAGCCACCAATTGTGCAAGTTCTCCCACTTAAAAAGATGAGAGAGGCCTGTAATTTTCATCATAGGTACACGTCAACTATGACAGACAAAATGAGAAAAAAAAATCCTGAAAATCACATTGTAGGATTTTTAATGAATTTATTTGCAAATTATGGTGGAAAATAAGTATTTGGTCAATAACAAAAGTTACTCAATACTTTGTTATATACCCTTTGTTGGCAATGACACAGGTCAAACGTTTTCTGTAAGTCTTCACAAGGTTTTCACACACTGTTGCTGGTATTTTGGCCCATTCCTCCATGCAGATCTCCTCTAGAGCAGTGATGTTTTGGGGCTGTCGCTGGGCAACACGGACTTTCAACTCCCTCCAAAGATTTTCTATGGGGTTGAGATCTGGAGACTGGCTAGGCCACTCCAGGACCTTGAAATGCTTCTTACGAAGCCACTCCTTCGTTGCCTGGGCGGTGTGTTTGGGATCATTGTCATGCTGAAAGACCCAGCCATGTTTCATCTTCAATGCCCTTGCTGATGGAAGGAGGTTTTCACTCAAAATCTCACGATACATGGCCCCATTCATTCTTTCCTTTACACGGATCAGTCGTCCTGGTCCCTTTGCAGAAAAACAGCCCCAATGCATGATGTTTCCACCCCCATGCTTCACAGTAGGTATGGTGTTCTTTGGATGCAACTCAGCATTCTTTGTCCTCCAAACACGACAAGTTGAGTTTTTACCAAAAAGTTCTATTTTGGTTTCATCTGACCATATGACATTCTCCCAATCCTCTTCTGGATCATCCAAATGCACTCTAGGAAACTTCAGACGGGCCTGGACATGTACTGGCTTAAGCAGGGGGACACGTCTGGCACTGCAGGATTTGAGTCCCTGGCGGCGTAGTGTGTTACTGATGGTAGGCTTTGTTACTTTGGTCCCAGCTCTCTGCAGGTCATTCACTAGGTCCCCCCATGTGGTTCTGGGATTTTTGCTCACCGTTCTTGTGATCATTTTGACCCCACGGGGTGAGATCTTGCGTGGAGCCACAGATCGAGGGAGATTATCAGTGGTCTTGTATGTATTCCATTTCATAATAATTGCTCCCACAGTTGATTTCTTCAAACCAAGCTGCTTACCTATTGCAGATTCAGTCTTCCCAGCCTGGTGCAGGTCTACAATTTTGTTTCTGGTTCCTTTGACAGCTCTTTGGTCTTGGCCATTGTGGAGTTTGGAGTGTGACTGTTTGAGGTTGTGGACAGGTGTCTTTTATACTGATAACAAGTTCAAACAGGTGCCATTAATACAGGTAACGAGTGGAGGACAGAGGAACCTCTTAAAGAAGAAGTTACAGGTCTGTGAGAGCCAGAAATCTTGCTTGTTTGTAGGTGACCAAATACTTATTTTCCACCATAATTTGCAAATAAATTCATAAAAAATCCTACAATGTGATTTTCTGGATTTTTTTTTCTCAATTTGTCTGTCATAGTTGACGTGTACCTATGATGAAAATTACAGGCCTCTCTCATTACATTTACATTTTAGTCATTTAGCAGACGCTCTTATCCAGAGCGACTTACAGTTAGTGCATACATTATTTTATCGAACCCACAACCCTGGCGTTGCAAACGCCATGCTCTACCAACTGAGCTACATCCCCTGCCGGCCAAATCCCTCCCCTACCCTGGACGACGCTGGGCCAATTGTGCGCGCCGCCCCATGGGTCTCCTCATCTTTTTAAGTGGGGGAACTTGCACAATTGGTGGCTGACTAAATACTTTTTTCCCCCACTGTACATCATCCAGGTCCAGACAAGCGACATCAGAGGTGGGTTAAAACTCCACATGGGAAAAACTCCTGCACCCACCAGGCACCCCCTAGTTCTACCTTTAATCTCCCCTTTGTTCCAGGCGTGGGCACTGATGCCAACGTGTTCCCGATAGTGTATGGGGATTACGGGGACAGTGAAGGAGGCCGGTAGCAGGAACAAGTTTGAGCGGAAGTCGAAAGACATGTTCCGCTTCCCAGACAACCTCAGCCTGGGACAGCTGTCCAAGATCCGCGTGTGGCACGACAACAAGGGTAAGGAGCAGGTTTTCATGTCGCTTTGTGTCATCACTAACGGTGATGACGGTGATGGCGGTGTAACAGTGGCATCTTTGTCAATTATGATATATTTATTTATTGGCAACTGCAGTTCTGTACACAGGATCTCCAGCAAGGGAAAAACAAAACTAAGTCTTGAAGTGGCTGATTGGTGATGATTGGTGTAGTGGCAAGCAGATAATCCATTCTAACCTGTGTTTCTCTCAGGTCCTGCCCCGCGTTGGCACCTGGAGTACATTGATGTGAGAGATGAGACCATGGACCAGAATTTCCTTTGCCCATGTGACCACTGGCTGGCCAAGAATGCAGACGACGGGCAGATCATGAGAGAGCTGGCCTGTGCCAACAATGACACCCTGGACTTCAGTGACAAGACCAATGAGTTCACCTCTGACCCTGATGTAGGCTAGTGATGAAATGACCAAACATTTTGGATGAATGAAGATGTCCCACTGGGCACAGATGTCAGTTCAATGTCTAGTTTTGATTTAGATTTGGTTGTCAACTAACCTGAATGCAACATGAAATGTACCCAAGAAAGCAAAGGTAACTGAACTAAATGACTATCGCCCCGTAGCAAGCACTTCTGTCATCATGAAGTGCTTTGAGAGACTAGTCAAGGATCATATCACCTCTACCTTACCTGTCACCCTAGACCCACTTCAATTTGCTTACCGCCCCCAATAGATTCACAGACGATGCAATCGCCATCACACTGCACACTGCCCTATCCAATCTGGACAAGAGGAATACCTACAGTTGAAGTCGGAATTTTACATACACTTAGGTTGGAGTCATTAAAACTCGTTTTTCAACCACTCCACAAATTTCTTTTTAACAAACTATAGTTTTGGCAAGTCGGTTAGGACATCTACTTTGTGCATGACACAAGTAATTTTTCCAACAATTGTTTACGTACAGATTATTTCACTTATAATTCACTGTATCACAATTCCAGTGGGTCAGAAGTTTACATACACTATGTTGACTGTGCCTTTAAACAGCTTGGAAAATTCCAGAAAATTATGTCATGGCTTTAGAAGCTTCTGACAGGCTAATTTACATTATTTGAGTCAATTGGAGGTGCACCTGTGGATGTATTTCAAGGCCTACCTTCAAACTCAGTGCCTCTTTGCTTGACATCTTGGGAAAATCAAAATAAATCAGCCAAGACCTCAGAAAAAAATGGTAGACCTCCACAAGTCTGGTTCATCCTTGGGAGCAATTTCCAAACGCCTGAAGGTACCACGTTCATCTGTTCAAACAATAGTACGCAAGTATAAACACCATGGTAACACACAGCCGTCATACCGCTCAGGAAGGAGACGTGTTCTGTCTCCTAGAGATGAACATACTTTGGTGTGAAAAGTGCAAATCAATCCCAGAACAACAGCAAAGGACCTTGTGAAGATGCTGGAGGAAACAGGTACAAAAGTATCTATATCCACAACCACTCAGACCGTTTACCATTGAACAAGAATTGTCTTACTTTTTTTAACAGGGTGGCTCTCCCATTGGCACCAGTGCATTAGCAGCTGGGTTTGGTCTGCTTAGTTCATTGACTGTATATGGTCTCTGACATGACCAACGAGTTAGTCTCTGACCCTGATGTAGACTATTGAGCCAAGAAAACTCCAGAGAAATAGAAGTTTGTTCTATGATTGTGGTGAGTGATTTTGAAGGAGTCAGGCGCAGGAAGGTAAATCACAGAATAAAAGGGTTTATTCCGAAAACACAGCGGTATGCAGCAATGCGTCAAACACTCCAGTGCGCACTGGGAAACAACAAGGCACACGGGTGAAATATCCCGGCGAAACAAAATACAAGGTGCTTCACAGAGCTAAACAAACCTCCACAATAAACAATCACACACAAAGACAAGGGGGCAGAGGGAACACTTATACAGGTACTGATGAGGGGATATGAACCAGGTGTGTGTAATAAACAAGACAAAACAAATGGAATGATGAGATGAGGAGCGGCAGTGGCTAGAAGGCCGGTGATGACGAATGCCGAAGCCTGCCCGAACAAGGAGAGGAGGCAGCTTCGGAGGAAGTCGTGACAAAGATAAGTGGATGGCCACTATATTAGATTAATTGATACCATTTAAATTAATATCACCATATAAATGAATGTAGTCTACCAGGTCAGTTTACTTTTCCTATCAATCCTCACACCTAACATCTAGGTTAGGGGTTGTAGATCCATTTCTTACTTTTTTTACATGGCAGGCACTGATGTTCTGAATAAATAAAGTTGGAATTTATACGAGGCTGTATTTTTTATTCTTTCTCCAGAATAAGAAATTGCCACTACAACAGCTAACACAGATGATGCAGACACCTAGGATAATGTGTGGATCGTGCTGGAAGGAAAGAAGGGATGTTCAAAGTAGTTTGTGCTGGAGAATACTTCAAAGAAAAATAGGTTTCTTTGGTATACTTCAAGCCATTCTCTTGTTATTGGTGCCGCTAAAGAATACTCTCTTCTCTTTCAAGTGCTCTGGCATTCTACCTTTTTCTCTTGATCTGTTTTTAGCAAGTCATTAATTTCAGGAAAGTTAAGTCCATACAGTGCCTTCTTTTACAGATATCAAAGAAGGCAGGGGTAATATCGACTTATCTCTTGTGGTTGTCTCTTTTTAGTGGAGCCACAGATGCATTTGAGTTGTCTTCCAAGCATATGGGTGACATAGCTGGCATCTGCGTAGCCCGTGGGGCACAGTAAGCAAGAAGGGGAGTAGGTTGGCATTTATTGTCGTGAAACTTGCCCTGGAGGCAGCTCTGCAGAGTGGTCACAAGCTGGCACAGACACAAAGTCATAAAATCAGATTTTAAACCTAAACCTAACCCACACTGCTAACACTAATGCCTAACCACTAATGCCTAACCCTAATTTGAAATTAAGACCAAAAAGTAAATGTTTGTTTTTGAGAATTGTTATGATATATCCAATTTTGCCTTTGCAGCTGGCCTATCTAGCGGAAATCGCTCAGTTCGGCCTCCAGGACAAGATTCATGACAACAGACGTCAACCTGCGAAGGGGATGGGTGAGGCCTTCTGGCATGTCCTGGAGGTTGTGGTGACAGAGAAGGAACTGGGAAACAAGTGAGTGAAAACTTCTGGGGATCAAGGACAGAAGCTATTTTTCTCAAAATGGACTCTCATCATGTCTAGACTCATGTCATCATGCTTCTGTTTCTGTTCCTGTTCATACCTGCCTTTCTTCCAATGTGATACCCAGATCCCTCTAGCACAGTGTTTCTCAATCCTGGTCCTGGGGACCCATAGGGGTGCACATTTTAGTTTTTGCCATAGCACTCACACACTTCATTCAACTAATCATCTCCTCATCAAGCCTTCGATTTGAATCACCATATACAGTTGAAGTCTGAAGTTTACATACATCTTAGCCAAATACATTTAAACTCAGTTTTTCACAATTCCTAACATTTAATCCTAGTTTAAATTCCCTGTCTTAGGTCAGTTAGGATCACCACTTTATTTTAAGAATGTGAAATGTCAGAATAATAGTAGAGAGAATGATTTATTTAAGCTTTTATTTCTTTCATCACATTCCCAGTGGGTCAGAAGTTTACATACACTCAATTAGTATTTGGTAGCATTGCCTTTAAATAGTTAACTTGGGTCAAATGTTTCGGGTAGCCTTCCACAAGCTTCCCACAATAAGTTGGATGAATTTTGGCCCATTCCTCCTGACAGAGCTGGTGTAACTGAATCAGGTTTGTAGGCCTCCTTGCTTGCACGCGCTTTTTCAGTTCTGCCCACAACTTTTCTATAGGATTGAGGTCAGGGCTTTGTGATGGCCACTCCAATACCTTGACTTTGTTGTCCTTAAGCCATTTTGCCACAACTTTGGAAGTATGCTTGGGGTCATTGTCCATTTGGAAGTCCCATTTGCGACCAAGCTTTAACTTCCTGACTGATGTCTTGAGATGTTGCTTCAATATATCCACATAATTTTCCTTCCTCATGATGCCATCTATTTTGTGAAGTGCACCAGTCCATCCTGCAGCAAAGCACCCCCACAGCATGATGCTGCCACCCCCGTGCTTCACGGTTGGGATGGTGTTCTTCGGCTTGCAAGCAACCCTCTTTTTCCTCCAAACTTAACGATGGTCATTATGGCCAAACAGTTCTATTTTTGTTTCATCAGACCAGAGGATATTTCTCCAAAAAGTACGATCTTTGTCCCCATGTGCAGTTGCAAACCGTAGTCTGGCTTTTTTATGGCGGTTTTGGAGCAGTGGCTTCTTCCTTGCTGAGTGGCCTTTCAGGTTGTGTCGATATAGGACTCGTTTTACTGTGGATATAGATACTTTGACTGTACTTTGGTACAGTCAAGTCAACCTCCAAGAGTACACAAGGAAGCATGAAGATACGTGTAACCTAACACAAGCTAAGCTAGAACAAGGAGACGCCACACCACCAAATCTATTTCAGGCATCCCCATATAGTGCATTTACAAAACAAAACTAGATTATTTGTCCCCATGTGCAGTTGAAAACCGTAGTCTGGCTTTTCTATGGCGTTTTTGGAGCAGTGGCTTCTTCCTTGCTGAGCGGCCTTTCAGGTTGTGTCGATATAGGACTCGTTTTACTGTGGATATAGATACTTTGGTACCTGTTTCCTCCAGCATCTTCACAAGGTCCTTTGCTGTTGTTCTGGGATTGATTTGCACTTTTCGCACCAAAGTACTTTCATCTCTAGGAGATAGAACGCGTCTCCTTCCTGAGCGGTATGGCGGCTGCGTGGTCCCATGGTGTTTATACTTGCGTACTATTGTTTGTACAGATGAACATGGTACCTTCAGGCGTTTGGAAATTGCTACGAAGGATGGAACAGACTTGTGGAGGTCTCAAATTTTTTTTCTGAGGTCTTGGCTGATTTCTTTTGATTTTCCCATGATGTCAAGCAAAGAGGCACTGAGTTTGAAGGTAGGCCTTGAAATACATCCACAGGTACAACTCCAATTGACTCAAATGATGTCAATTAGCCTATCAGAAGCTTCTAAAGCCATGACATAATTTTCCAAGCTGTTTAAAGGCTATAGTTTGTTAACAAGAAATGTGTGAAGTGGTTAAAAAACGAGTTGTAATGACTCCAACCTAAGTGTATGTACATTTCCGACTTCAACTGTATGGCTCCAACGGGGATTCCGGAAGGCATGCCCTTAAAGTAGGAGTTGTGGAACAAGCATATGACATGTCATAAGCTATGATAAAAAATTATATATGTATATAAACAGTGGGGAGAACAAGTATTTGATACACTGCCGATTTTGCAGGTTTTCCTACTTACAAAACATGTAGAGGTCTGTAATTTTTATCATAGGTACACTTCAACTGTGAGAGACGGAATCTAAAACAAAAATCTAGAAAATCACATTGTATGATTTTTAAGTAATTAATTTGCATTTTATTGCATGACATAAGTATTTGATCACCTACCAACCAGTATGAATTCCGGCTCTCACAGACCTGTTAGTTTTTCTTTAAGAAGCCCTCCTGTTCTCCACTCATTACCTGTATTAACTGCACCTGTTTGAACTCGTTACCTGTATAAAAGACACCTGTCCACACACTCAATCAAACAGACTCCAACCTCTCCACAATGGTCAAGACCAGAGAGCTGTGTAAGGACATCAGGGATACAATTGTAGACCTGCACAAGGCTGGGATGGGCTACATGACAATAGGCAAGCAGCTTGGTGAGAAGGCAACAACTGTTGGCGCAATTATTAGAAAATGGAAGAAGTTGACGGTCAATCACCCTCGGTCTGGGGCTCCATGCAAGATCTCACCTCGTGGGGCATCAATGATCATGAGGAAGGTGAGGGATCAGCCCAGAACTACACGGCAGGACCTGGTCAATGACCTGAAGAGAGCTGGGACCACAGTCTCAAAGAAAACCATTAGTAACACACCACGCCGTCATGGATTAAAATCCTGCAGCGCACGCAAGGTCCCTCTGCTCAAGCCAGCGCATGTCCAGGCCCGTCTGAAGTTTGCCAATGACCATCTGGATGATCCAGAGGAGGAATGGGAGAAGGTCATGTGGTCTGATGAGACAAAAATAGAGCTTTTTGGTCTAAACTCCACTCGCCGTGTTTGGAGGAAGAAGAAGGATGAGTACAACCCCAAGAACACCATCCCAACCGTGAAGCATGGAGGTGGAAACATCATTCTTTGGGGATGCTTTTCTGCAAAGGGGACAGGACGACTGCACCGTATTGAGGGGAGGATGGATGGGGCCATGTATCGCGAGATCTTGGCCAACAACCTCATTCCCTCAGTAAGAGCATTGAAGATGGGTTGTGACTGGGTCTTCCAGCATGACAACGACCTGAAACACACAGCCAGGGCAACTAAGGAGTGGCTCCATAAGAAGCATCTCAAGGTCCTGGAGTGGCCTAGCCAGTCTCCAGACCTGAACCCAATAGAACATCTTTGGAGGGAGCTGAAAGTCTGTATTGCCCAGCTACAGCCCCGAAACCTGAAGGATCTGGAGAAGGTCTGTATGGAGGAGTGGGCCAAAATCCCTGCTGCAGTGTGTGCAAACCTGGTCAAGACCTAACAAAGGTTTCTGTACCAAATATTAAGTTCTGCTTTTCTGATGTATCAAATACTTATGTCATGCAATAAAATGCAAATTAATTACTTAAAAATCATACAGTGTGATTTTCTGGATTTTTGTTTTAGATTCCGTCTCTTACAGTTGAAGTGTACCTATGATAAAAATTAGAGACCTCTACATGCTTTGTAAGTAGGAAAACCTGCAAAATCGGCAGTGTATGAAATACTTGTTCTCCCCACTGTATATATATATGGGAAATTAGCTTTAAAACTGCTGAATGTTCTCTCAGCCTCATGGCAAAATGTGTAGAATAGCAGGAAATTTGCTACAAAATTAATAAAACAGCAACATACTTTTCAATCTGAAAACATGTTTGTATGTTTGAATATTCAACTTTATGTGAAGAACATAAACGGAGGTGAAGGTTACTATGTAGAAACAAATTATACTTGGAAGCGTATTCATATGTAATTGAATTCACTCATGCTGGACTGGAAACACCACTTTTTACATGTACAGGCCCTGTATGTCCATCTAGCCTAACTGGCAGTGCTAATTGCCAGTGCTTATTAATATATATATATGATTTTATCATTGCTTTATGTGTTTATAAACGTTTAGTACCAGTTCTTGTGTTAAGTTATTTACTAGAAAAATGTAATAATCCTTAACCAGGTCTTTTCAGCATTTTAGGGAGTTTATTTGAAAAACACATAGAAAAAGATCATATACAATCAGACAATAAATAAAAGAGGAGACAGAACAGTTTGGGTTAAGCTATGCAACTTCTTGCATCATCATTAGTAATAAATACAGTACAAAATCCACCAAAAGTGAATCTAAAGATTTTCCACAACATTCACTGATCCATGTTATTTTTCCTTATAATGTAGCTATTGCTTTTCATATTATTGATACATATTTCTAGTGTCTATAAAATACTCCAGCTCATAAAACATTGCGAGGTTACAGCAAAACAGCAGTGTGTTGTACAAAGATGGCCACTTCCCTTTAAATCACTGGCAGGTTAGTTTAATCAACAGTTTATCAGCAGCAAAGAAACATATCTGTAATATTCAAGAAGGTACAGCCTCATATTAAACATGTCTACAGCTACGCCCATGTACACATATGAAAACCTGAGAAGGATACATGCATTAGAAAGCTTGTGCTTTAGGATTCTACTGTTCATTCCCCTTCACCAGCTTGAGTTATTATACTATGGCTACTGTCCAGTTTTCCTCTGCAGTAACAACCCAGTATACAGTCTGTGGAGGACAGAGGTAAGGCCAGGTTGTCACTATTTACCACATCCAAAGTCAGAAACTCTGCCTACTTCTACAATTTCTCATGCTCTGATGAAGGTCGACTGACCGAAAGCTCAGCTATAATAAAAATAAATTTGCATCTGACTGGAAGTGTGCGGATACTTTTTTTCAGTTTCTACAATTTATCTTTTAAAATGTGATTCTAACCCTAACCCGGACCACACTGCTAACCTTATGCCTAACCTTAAATTAAGACCAAAAAGCAAATTTTTGTTTTCATGAATTTTTACGATATAGCCAATTTGACTTTGTGGCTGTGGTAACTAGTGACAACCGTAAGGCCAGGAGTTTTTCCCTGACCATGTGACCTGACCAAGAAGTAGACATGGGGTCAGGCCAGTGACAGCAGGAAAAATGAAAATAAGACCAGTCAGCTTCATTCCAATTAGATATATGTAGGATTAATACATTGTTATTATTATTAAGAAAACGCACACAGAAAACAGGTGGTTGGCTTATTATACCCAGGTATAAAACTACTACCTAGAGTATCACATCAGGAAAACATAAGATCAATAGCTCAAGTTTATCATGTTAGCCACCTCCCAAACCTAACCACACAAACACAGCATTTGCCAGCAATACAAAGTACCCAATAATGCAGTTATTAATTCATATGGGAAGAGTTAACATAGCTGGACAGAGAAACGTACACTGAATGGAGACACCGAATATCCAGATATAATATGGTGACATATACAAACGAGGTCAAACAAAACAAAATGAAAACAAACTGTGAAACGGGTAATGATCAGGGATAAATATGAAAAATAAAAGTATCATGTTTCCTCTATGCCAGCGAGGGGTTTAGCCATGCTAGGAGTGCAATGACGGAGGTTTACATGCTAAAACATTTGCACCTAGTCAGTCTGTCCACTAGATTAAAGCAGAGTGTGGGAATCTTCTAAATTACATTGAATGGAATGGAATCAAGATAAACAGCACCACGTTGGCTATAGACAGCACCCATAACATCTAGTCACCCTTCCAAATGACTATTTTTCTTCTTCTGAAAAACACAACTTGCATGCAAAGCATCCCCACCAACCTATGCATAATGAGGTATTTTCCCCTGCAACATTTTGTGTTATTTCTAAATAAATAGATTGATTCAATTGCGGAATCATGAGGAAAAAATACATTAAATATGCCTCCACAAAAGATTGTTAAATACTTAAGGCATTTCAACTCACAGCATCCTATGTGAAGTAGCAACCTTCCTTGTCTGTCTGTAGTTTTTTTGGATGGAGGGTTTGGACAAAGGAAAATAAAAAACGCAACACACAGTCAAGTCAACCTCCAAGAGTACACAAGGAAGCATGAAGATACGTGTAACCGAACACAAGCTAAGCTAGAACAAGGAGACCCCACACCACCAAATCTATTTCAGGCATCCCCATATAGTGCATTTACAAAACAAAACTAGATTATTGCAACAATAAATGTTTTCTGCAGCATTGCAGCAATTTCTTCAAAATTGTAAAAAATGGACGAGGACTTGGCATGAGTGCTCAAAACAAATTGATAGAAAGAAAATCAAAATGAAGAAAGGACTAAAAACAAATCAAATAAATCCAAATACTAAGAATAATTGTTTGGTATTTTTAAACAAATGGCTTTTTCTCCCTTTAACCCTCTTTCAAGTGAACTACACCAACATGATTCATGCACGATATAGGGAAAACGGCTTCCATCACTGAATAGTTTACAGTTGTTCTAGCAATACCATAAGACTACCATCATGGGGGCCCATCTTACACATTCTAGAACACAGAACAAAGGCTTACTAGTTGGATAACTCCCCGGAACACCAGCTGTATTCCTATATCGAAAAACGGGAGCAACTGAGATTGAAAAAAAGGGAACCGAAACACAATGGAGGTTGTTTGCTATGTACTGTATAAATCACGTGCTTGTTCTGTAGGCAATAAGGTACTGGTATATGTTAGAAAATAATTACATTGTATTCACTCTAAAGACAATACACAGACACGGCATCCTCCAGCCCATGCCAGCCTTAAAGATCGTGCTATGGATGAGGCTGTGAGTAGAAGTTGCCCATAGGCACAGTTCTAGAATCAGCATTCCCCTCCACCAATTATAATCTTAATCATTAGGAGGGGAGACGCAACACTGACCTAAGATCAGCATCTAAGGGAAACTTAATCCTGCTCCATGGATGAGGGAGAGAGTCATACTGTTTATGGTTCACATGCAGAGATACTGCAGACATTGCATTTTTTTTTCTTTTTCATCATGAAACTTGCCCTGGAGGCAGCTCTGCAGAGTGGTCACTAGCTGGCACAGCCACAAATCCATTTAATCTGATTTTAAACCTAACCACACTGCTAACCCTAACCTTAAATTAAGACCAAAAAGCTATTTTTTGTTTTAATACATTTTCACAATATAGCCAATTCTGACTTTGCAGCTGGTCCATCTAGCGGAAATCGCTGAGTTCTGCCTCCAGGACAAGACTCATGACAATAAACGTCAACCTGCGCAGACATCCTACTGCTCCACAATCACAAGACAGCCCAAGCCTGCCATACAGCATGCATATCTGGGGCCTCAGTTCTAGGGTATAGAGGCCCCACTACAGCACAATACAAACCACTGAAGCCATGCCTGGTTAGCATCTCTAGCATCCACTGTGATAGCAGAGATCTACTGTACCGGAAACCCACCGATTGATTGGCCTTTGTACATAGCTAGCACTTCCTCATTGCCTAAAGGCTGCCTGTTAAAGAGGAGTATTTCCCCCCTTTTTTATTTATTTTTTCAATAACAAGACTACTACACTCCATAACACCATATGCATTAGGCCACAGAGCTCATTTCAAGAAACATCCCCCTGCTGAGTTCATATCTTGTCATGTTTCGCACAGATGTGCTGTAGCTAGAGCTCAGCGTTTGGGTTTCATCAGAGGGAGTGAGACCAGTCCACATCAGCGGTAGAGAATAGGCCTATATACAAACCCAACAACACAATACATACACACGCTAGGGGTGTTTGATGGAGGATCTCATCTCTGAGTAGGTGTATGGAGAAGCTAATGCTACGGTGCACAACCCGATGGAGACTCATCAAGCCCCTGCACATCTGTCCATACATTCTGCCACCCTTCTGCCTCTCTTCTTCATCCATCCATCGGCCTCTTTTGTTTCTCTATTGTTTGGATCAGTGTGCTTTGTTAATTCCTCCCGTTCATTGTCTTCTTCGGCTGGCTCAGAAGGCAGGCTCACAAGTGATGCAGATGGGAAGGGGGACGTTTGGCAGAGCTCCCCCTAGGGATGAGGTGGGGTATTACAAGATGGGGGCAGGGAGAGGAGGCATCAGCTGTCTGGTGTCAGCTGGGTCTCAATGTCCACCCTGCATATGGGGCATTTCCTACTGGTGGCCAGCCATTGGTCCACACACGCCTGGTGGAAGAGGTGCATGCAGGGTAATCTCCTGGTGGCGGAGGAAGAGGATGAAGAGTGTTAATATGAATTACCATAGATACAGAGATCTGCAAACTGTAGTCTGTGTTGGCACCGAATATTCCATGATAATAACATTGTCTTTAGCATTGTGACTAAACCCACCTGACATCCTCTCCATCCTCCAGCATTGATAGACAGATGGTACACTTCTCATCTGTATCCAGTTCCTCATCCTCCAGCCCTAGCTTAAGGTCCTGAGGTATCCTCTAGAAAATAAAATATACAACAACATGTAATTACCAAAAGCTAGTACCAGTCAAATGTTAGGACACACCTACTCATTCAAGGGTTTTTCTTTATTTTTACTATTTTCTACATTGTAGAATAATAGTGAAGACATCAAAACTATGAAATAACACATATGTAGTAACCAAAAAAGTGTTAAACAAATCAAAATATATTTTATAATTGAGATTCTTCAAAGTAGCCACCCTTTGCCTTGATGACAGCTTTACACACTCTTGGTATTCTCTCAACCAGCTTCATGAGGTAGTCACCTGGAATGCATTTCAATTAACAGGTGTGCCTTCTTAAAAGTTCATTTGTGGAATTTCTTTCCTTCTTAATGTGTTTGAGCCAATCAGTTGTGTTGTGACAAGGTAGGGGGGTATACAGAAGATAGCCCCATTTGGTAAAAGACCAAATCCATTTTATGGCAAGAACAGCTCAAATAAGCAAAGAGAAACGACAGTCCATCATTACTCTAAAGGGAAATGGAAACACTTTAGGAAGTAAATCTAAGCAAAGAGATGTATTCAATCGACTAATACTAAACATGTGCATTTAATATATATATATATTTTTTATATTTAGTATTTTGATCGTCGACAAGGTTTATTTGAGCTATGGTCAGCGTCATTTTAAATTGCCATAGTAACGACTGACGCCAGTGCGTCACAGGCAGGAATCATCTAATTGTCTGTGGCATTGAGTTTTCGCGCAGAGAGTGACTCGAAGACAGTGAGGTTAGGTGCGGACAAGAAGTAGTAAATCAAACATGAACTGTATAGCGCCTGGCTGTATGAATTGGCGGCAAAAAAAAATCCATCGATAAGCTACCATCGGCTGCCGAAGGACCCACAACTTTTGAAAAAGTGTCTCCATGTCCTGAAGAGGACAGACGTGCCAGCTCGAGCTAGCAGGATCTGCAGACAGCACTTTGCGGAGGCAGACTTCGCGATTTCAGGCACTTTCGATGCGGCAACCGGGAGTTTCCGAATGGAAAGGAGTCATAGGCCTACAATGAAGGCATCTGCTTGCGCCTCCATTTGAAATTTCGAGGGTTATGGTGTTTATTTTATTTTATTTATTTCAACTTTATTTAACCAGGTAAGCCAGTTGAGAACAAGTTCTCATTTACAACTGCGACCTGGCCAAGATAAAGCAAAGCAGTGCGATAAAAACAACAACACAGAGTTACATATGGGGTAAAACAAAACAAAGTCAAAAATACAACAGAAAAATATATATACAGTGTGTGCAAATGTAGCAAGTTATGGAGGTAAAGCAATAAATAGGCTATAGTGCAAAATAATTACAATTAGTATTAACACTGGAATGATAGATGTGCAAGAGATGATGTGCAAATAGAGATACTGGGGTACAAATGAGCAAAATAAATAACAATATATGTGTACAGGTGCAGTGATCGGTAAGGTGCTCTGACAACTGATGCTTAAAGTTAGTGAGGGAGATAAGTGTCTCCAGCTTCAGAGATTTTTGCAATTTGTTCCAGTCATTGGCAGCAGAGAACTGGAAGGAATGGTGGCCAAAGGAGGTGTTGGCTTTGGGGATGACCAGTGAGATATACCTGCTGGAGCGCATACTACGGGTGGGTGTTGCTATGGTGACCAATGAGCTAAGATAAGGCGGGGATTTGCCTAGCAGTGATTTATAGATGGCCTGGAGCCAGTGGGTTTGGCGACGAATATGTAGTGAGGACCAGCCAACAAGAGCGTACAGGTCACAGTGGTGGGTAGTATATGGGGCTTTGGAGACAAAACGGATGGCACTGTGATAGACTACATCCAATTTGCTGAGTAGAGTGTTGGAGGCTATTTTGTAAATGACATCGCTGAAGTCAAAGATCGGTAGGATAGTCAGTTTTACGAGGGCATGTTTGGCAGCATGAGTGAAGGAGGCTTTGTTGCGAAATAGGAAACCGATTCTAGATTTAACTTTGGATTGGAGATTCTTAATGTGAGTCTGGAAGGAGAGTTTACAGTCTAACCAGACACCTAGGTATTTGTAGTTGTCCACATACTCTAGGTCAGACCCGTCGAGAGTAGTGATTCTAGTCGGGTGGGTGGGTGCGAGCAGTGTTCGGTTGAAGAGCATGCATTTAGTTTTACTAGTGTTGAAGAGCAGTTGGAGGCTACTGAAGGAGTGTTGTATGGCATTCAAGCTCGTTTGGAGGTTTGTTAACACAGTGTCCAATGAAGGGCCAGATGTATACAAAATGGTGTCGTCTGCGTAGAGGTGGATCTGAGAGTCACCAGCAGCAAGAGCGACATCATTGATATACACAGAGAAAAGAGTCGGCCCAAGAATTGAACCCTGTGGCACCCCCATAGAGACTGCCATAGGTCCAGACAACAGGCCCTCCGATTTGACACATTGAACTCTATCTGAGAAGTAGTTGGTGAACCAGGCGAGGCAGTCATTTGAGAAACCAAGGCTATTTACTCTGCCAATAAGAATGCGGTGGTTGACAGAGTCGAAAGCCTTGGCCAGGTCAATGAAAACGGCTGCACAGTACTGTCTATTATCGATCGCGGTTATAATATCGTTTAGGACCTTGAGCGTGGCTGAAGTGCACCCATGACCAGCTCGGAAACCGGATTGCATAGCGGAGAAGGTACGGTGGGATTCGAAATGGTCGGTGATCTGTTTGTTAACTTGGCTTTCAAAAACTTTTGAAGGGCAGGATGGATATAGGTCTGTAACAGTTTGGATCTAGAGTGTCACCCCCTTTGAAGAGGGGGATGACCGCGGCAGCTTTCCAATCTCTGGGGATCTCAGACGTTACGAAAGAGAGGTTGAACAGGCTAGTAATAGGGGTTGCGACAATTTCGCGGCTAGTTTTAGAAAGAAAGGGTCCAGATTGTCTAGCCCAGATGATTTGTAGGGGTCCAGATTTTGCAGCTCTTTCAGAACATCAGCTGTCTGGATTTGTGTGAAGGAGAAGCGGGGGGGGGCATGGGCAAGTTGCAGCGGAGGGTGCAGAGCTGGTGGCCGGGGTAGTGGTAGCCAGGTGGAAAGCATGGCCAGCCGTAGCAAAATGCTTGTTGAAATTCTCGATTATTGTAGATTTATCGGTGGTGATAGTGTTTCCTAGCCTCAGTGCAGTGGGCAGCTGGGAGGAAGTGCTCTTATTCTCCATGGACTCCATGGTGTAGGGCAGGGTTCTTCAATTCCGGTCCTGGAGGGCCGAAACACCTCTGTTTTTCATCCTCTCCTTCTAATCAGGGGCTAATTCAGACCTGGGACACCAGGTGAGTGCAATTAACTACCAGGTAGAAATATAAAACAGAAGTGTTTCGGCCCTCCAGGACCGGAATTGAAGAACCCTGGTGTAGGTTACCGGCCGACCATCATCAACATCACTGACTTCGGAGTCAAGCAAAAGCAAGACTGAACGGAGGAGGCGACGCGAGTCATTGCAATGGAGCCTGAGGTAACGTTAACCGGTCATGACTGTTTTTGACTAGGCTAGCATTAGACACTGGACAACTTTGTTGCAACTCCAGTTGAAGTTAACTAGCTAATTGCGTCTGAAGTGTTTTGTGTAACATCCCCAGCAAAGAACGTTAGCAAGCAATTCAACTGCAACTAAAATTGCAACAGTTTCTCCGTGTCCCCTGTTGTTAGGTAGTTACTGTAGCTAGCTTCCGCCTCAGATTTTGTTGACTGATTTTATAATAATAATAATAATAATAATAATAATATGGATTTTATTTTGTTTTTGTAATGTTTTGTTAGCGCCACCTCATTTAGCTAGACTGAAGTTGACATAGCTAATGTTTGCTGAAAAACATGTCCCTGTATTTGCTGTGTGTGTGTTGACAAAGCATACAAGACAGGTAGCTTGTTAATGCCAACTAATATATTTGGGTTCAGTTGTCTTAACAAAACGTTTGTTTGTTTTCAGGATGACATCTTCATCCCTGAAAAGGTTTTCATCCTGGAGGAGACTGCAGGAGGCAGAGGAGGTACATGTAAATCCATGCTATTTCTAAGGCTATTATTTATTTCAAGACACAATCTGTCATCCCTGAGGCCATTTTGGATATAAAATGGACAATATACAGTATATGCAGTGGTTCTTGAATATAACTATAGCCTAATAGATGCCTTAATTGTTTTCTACCAACAGGAAAGAACTGTTAGTACAGCATGCCAAACTGACCCCTGGGTACCAGAGTGTTCCTGTGCTGCAGTGGAGAAGAGGTCCACCGGGACCATCACTAAAGAGCTCGGGGCCCAGCTAGACTGCGCTCACGACCATCAGTATACAACCGAGTCCTGCCCCTATATGCCACAGATGGAGCTGACGAAGAGTGAGATCAGTGAAGACCATAACTCGCTGTATGAACCTGAGAGCTCAGAATCACAATCATCATAGTGCGAGCCAAGATATACTATCGATCACTTTGGGGGAGCGGGCTGGTGTTTTGAAAATGGAGAAGGAGCAGGCCATTCAACAGCGAATTCAAAGATAGACACATCCATAAAGGGAATCGTAGGGGAATTGTTTTTCCATGTGTTATTTCATAGTTTTAATGTCTTCACTATTTTTTTACCCGTTTCAACGGATGTGCTGCCTTGTCCCGGTCCTGCTGTTTCGACTCTCTCTCAAGCCATGAAAAGCCAACTGACATTTGCTCCAGAGGTGTTGAACTGTTGCACCCTCTATAACCACTGTGGTTATTATTTTGATGTAAAAAGGGCTTTTGTAAAATACATTTGATTGATTATTTTCTGTGCAGGATGCTGTGTATTCACTAACTGTCTGAGTGATGAGACATTTTTATAGTATCTGTAACATATTTTGGTGTGTATTTAATCTGCATCTTAACTTCTTAAAGTGGCAAACAATAACAAAGTGTCTCCCTGCTCCTCTTTTGGTAAAAAGCTGAGGGATGGGGCTGGAGAAATGTAACCACTCTCAAATTCATAGACAGCTATAGATGAAAGGACTGTCCATCCATGATATCAAAATTGTAATCCTGTTTCTATGATCTGTTTCCACTACCATGTACCCAGTTCTCTTTGGATAAAGGCATCTGCTAAATGGCATATATTATAAAAGTCTACCATTCCTTTCCAATAGATGGCAGCCAAAGCTAGTTGAAGTCACTTCTCTAGCGACAGGGACACAGGGTTAGTGCGCGTTGAAAGTAGTTTTATCTTCAAAGCAAGTTTCTGGTTACGCTTGAACCTGTTGTTATAGTAGACAAGCTAAGTAATACTCTTTTTACATAAGATACAGGCATTAGGTCTATGTCTTGAAAAAAAATTACAGCAGGCTAGATTTACTAAATGAACTGGTTCTTCTATTCAAACTCAAACCCTACGTAAATGCCTTTGCTTCTGGGTATGTGCGCCTTATGGAAGAAACGACACACACAGGGATGAGACGCCGTCCATCTCGTCCAATTATCCTTTGTTCCCATAGGGTGAACTGGCGATAAACTGCCAGCCTATATGCTCTGCAAACAAAATCATAAGAAAAGTTAGTCTGATACCGAAACTAAATCATAATGTATTTATAATGGTTAGAATGAGATTTCATGAATCATTATGCTGTCTGCGATTCGAACTCCGGTCGTCTAACCAAAAGGTAAATGTGTTACCATCGCGCCAAACACTGATGATGATGATAAACAGCGTTATAGGATACTGCCTATATATATTTCGCACCCACCCACTACTGATATTAACCTTAAACAATTTATAATCATTATTTAACTGGCATATCGGCTGCTGACTGGTCGAGTAACCTCTTCTGCCAGGAAGTCCTTCATAAGGATTAGTGACACGTCCAATAAATACATCGCCATCCAGACAGACTGACAGGAACCTCAGACTGGATGTAATACAGCCACCATCCGTTGGGATTTTGTGCTGTATCGCCACCATCTCTCTACAACACACACACTCATACTCTAGTCATTATCTGGCAGCATCCGGACTCACACCAGTTTGTGTCACCGCTACGCAGACCCTCTAGCTGAGGTGTTTCAGGCGGTATATCTGTGTTGTTAATGCTACGAGAACAAACTGTGATCAGGTGCAACGATCGGCTCAAACATGAACGGCTTCAGTAGGTTTATTGGCTCTCTAACATTATTTCATTATCGGTAATAAACTTATTCTCAGACTCGGAGCTACTCAGTAAATTCAGCCATTTTTGGGAGTTCCAACATTTTCTCTCCTGCCAGTGACGCAACAATGCCAATATGGTGATTTACAGTTACAGTTAGCTGGCGTTCTAAATCCTAGTGTTTCCATTCCCCTTTAAGACATGGTCTGTCAATCCAGAAAATTTCAAGAACTTTTAAAGTTTCTTCAAGTGCAGTTGCAAAAACCATCAAGCGCTATGATGAAACTGGCTCTCATGAGGACCGCCACAGGAAAGGAAGACCCAGAGTTACCTCTGCTGCAGTGGATAAGTTCATTAGAGTTAGGCTAACTGCACCTCAGATTGCAGCCCAAATAAATGCTTCACAGAGTTCAAGTAACAGACACATTTCAACATCAACTGTTCAGAGAAGACTGCGTGAATCAGGCCTTCATGGTCGAATTGCTGCAAAGAAACCACTACTAAAGGACACCAATAAGAAGAAGAGACTTGCTTGGGCCAAGAAACACGAGCAATGGCCATTGACCAGTGGAAATCTGTCCTTTGGTCTGACGAGTCCAAATGTGAGATTTTTGGTTCCAACCGCCGTGTCTTTGTGAGATGCAGAGTAGGTGAACGGATGATCTCTGGATGTGTGGTTCCCACCGTGAAGCATGGAGGAGGAGGTGTGATGGTGCTTTGCTGGTGACACTGTCAGTGATTTCTTTAGAATTCAAGGCACACTTAACCAGCATGGCTACCACAGCATTCTGCAGTGATACGCCATCCCATCTGGTTTGCGCTTAGTGAGACTATAATTTGTTTTCCAACAGGACAATGACCCAAAACAGAACTCCAGGCTGTGTAAGGGCTATTTCACCAAGAAGGAGAGTGATGTAGTGCTGCAATTGAGATGGTTTGGGATGAGTTGGACAGCAGAGTGAAGGAAAAACAGCCAACAAGTGCTCAGCATATGTGGGAACTCCTTCAAGACTGTTGTAAAAGCATTCCTCATGAAGCTGGTTGAGAGAATGCCAAGAGTGTGAAATGCTGTCATCAAGGCAAAGAGTGGCTACTTTGAAGAATCTCAAATATAAAATATATTTTGATTTGTTTAAGACTTGTTGGTTAATACATGATTCCATATGTGTTATTTCATAGTTTTGATGTCTTCACTATTATTCTACAATGTAGAAAATAGTAAAAATAAAGAAAAACCCTTGAATGAGTAGGTGTGTCCAAACTTTTGACTGGTACTGTACATATTTTCAATTGTAACTCAATTTCATTCGCAAAGTTTTGATAGTTCACATGAAAAGAGAAAGATGCTTGATGTCCACATACAGTGAGGGAAAAAAGTATTTGATCCCCTGCTGATTTTGTACGTTTGCCCACTGACAAAGAAATGATCAGTCTATAATTTTAATGGTAGGTTTATGTGAACAGTGAGAGACAGAATAACAACAACAAAATCCAGAAAAACGCATGTCAAAAATGTTATACATTGATTTGCATTTTAAATGAGGGAAATAAGTATTTGACCCCCCTCTCAATCAGAAAGATTTCTGGCTCCCAGGTGTCTTTTATGCAGGTAACGAGCTGAGATTAGGAGCACACTCTTAAAAGGAGTGCTCCTAATCTCAGTTTGTTACCTGTATAAAAGTCACCTGTCCACAGAAGCAATCAATCAGATTCCAAACTCTCCACCATGGCCAAGACCAAAGAGCTCTCCAAGGATGTCAGGGACAAGATTGTAGACCTACACAAGGCTGGAATGGGCTACAAGACCATCGCCAAGCAGCTTGGTGAGAAGGTGACAACAGTTGGTGCGATTATTCGCAAATGGAAGAAACACAAAATAACTGTCAAACTCCCTCGGCCTGGGGCTCCATGCAAGATCTCACCTCGTGGAGTTGCAATGATCATGAGAACGGTGAGGAATCAGCCCAGAACTACACGGGAGGATCTTGTCAATGATCTCAAGGCAGCTGGGACCATAGTCACCTAGAAAACAATTGGTAACACACTACGCCGTGAAGGACTGAAATCCTGCAGCGCCCACAAGGTCCCCCTGCTCAAGAAAGCACATACACAGGCCCGTCTGAAGTTTGCCAATGAACATTTGAATGATTCAGAGGAGTACTGGGTGAAAGTGTTGTGGTCAGATGAGACCAAAATCGAGCTCTTTGGCATCAACTCAACTCGCCGTGTTTGGAGGAGGAGGAGGAATGCTGCCTATGACCCCAAGAACACCATCCCCACCGTCAAACATGGAGGTGGAAACATTATGCTTTGGGGGTGTTTTTCTGCTAAGGGGACAGGACAACTTCACTGCATCAAAGGGACGATGGACGGCGCCATGTACCGTCAAATCTTGGGTGAGAACCTCCTTCCCTCAGCCAGGGCATTGAAAATGGGTCGTGGATGGGTATTCCAGCATGACAATGACCCAAAACACACGGCCAAGGCAACAAAGGAGTGGCTCAAGAAGAAGCACATTAAGGTCCTGGAGTGGCCTAGCCAGTCTCCAGACCTTAATCCCATAGAAAATCTGTGGAGGGAGCTCAAGGTTCGAGTTGCCAAACGTCAGGCTCGAAACTTTAATGACTTGGAGAAGATCTGCAAAGAGGAGTGGGACAAAATCCCTCCTGAGATGTGTGCAAACCTGGTGGCCAACTACAAGAAACGTCTGACCTCTGTGATTGCCAACAAGGGTTTTGCCACCAAGTACTAAGTCATGTTTTGCAGAGGGGTCAAATACTTATTTCCCTCATTAAAATGCAAATCAATTTATAACATTTTCGACATGCGTTTTTCTGGATTTTTTTGTTGTTATTCTGTCTCTCACTGTTCAAATAAACCTACCATTAAAATTATAGACTGATCATGTCTTTGTCAGTGGGCAAACGTACAAAATCAGCAGGGGATCAAATACTTTTTTCCCTCACTGTACTGTAGTTCAGATATATGACTAGGGATGCACTGACAAACCCTGTTTAGTACCATTTCCCTTATATATACTGCATATACTGCTGACACAATTAAAAAGTGTGCTTCAGGTTCCAGTCTCATTGGATCACTAAGATATCATCCATGCCTATGATTCCTTCAGTATATTCAAATAATATTCACAAGACTCAACAGCTTTATAATAATTTGTCCTTTCACCTGCAACAGCAGTCATCCGTGGTCTTAAATTGGGTACACTCCAGACCATCTGACTGTTGTGTCAATAACAAGTCTGTTTGGACTGAAAGGAGACAGGATTCTTTGGATAGATTATGTGGCTAACAATGACCTAAAATGAGACGGCAATGTTCATCCATGTCATTCTACTCTATGGTGCTTTATTACATTTTCTGCCTCAGTACATCAGTTACTGAAACGACCTGAGGGCATATTCTTACCTTCTGGTATTTGTGAGGGTAGGTAAACCTTTCAATAGTGGTCTGGATGGCCCCTCGGTTCACACTGCCCAGCCTGTCCTCCAGCTGCAGTAGCTCCTACAGGCAACACATGGGGAAAGACCGTGAAACATCTGGAACAAGCATTTGTCTCTACTTCAGCAATGTAGGATTTCAAGGGTTATTTTAGGTCAAGACACTTCATTAATACTGGCTCTTATTTCAGTCTGATAAAAACGACAAATGAACAAAGCAAAATAAAACAATAGCTTTTCGATTCAGAAGCATCTGGAGAACAGAACTAGTGGAAAAGAGAAGAGCAGTCCCACATGAGGCTGTCCACAGCATTGGTCACAGAGAGGCAGGGACGGATGCGTGAGGACAGCCGTGTGATTACCAGAGAGTGTGTGTGTGTGTGTGTCGGGGTGACAGTGTGACAGGGTTGATTGGAGTTGGCCATGTGACTGGGATGACAGTACCTCGTAGCTCTCTCTCACAGCGGATGCGTGGCGGGAGGGGTTGAGGCCCTGCAGAGCCAGCAGGTGTAACTGAGGATACGGGTAGTTTCTGATCTCATGGACAACCTGGAGAGAAAATACAGAGAGACTGGATACATTCTCCTCAACTCATCTCTTAGAAAACATATTTGAATTTCATACAGATGCCAGCCATCCCTGAACCCGGTCTCTACAATGATCTATGGTGTTAAGACCAAATCAAACACTCCAGGTGGTACAACAAATATGGACGCCATCAGTGCACAGATCATGAAACATCGCTTTAATTGTAAATGTATATTCTGTTAATTTAAATATTATGGCAAAATAGTTGTGATGATCTCACCACTTGGGTGGAGGCGTTGTTCCTGGGGAAGTGATGCATCCTGGGAGATGTCAGGTAGTGCTGGGGCAGCGGGCGGACGTGGTACTGAGGAGGAGGCAGCCCTGTGTCCACACTCAAATCCCTGACCAACCACACAACACAGAAGGAGAGATGAGAGAGGAACCAGTTAAACACAGACCCAACAACAATCAATAACATGATTGTCCTTGGATTACATCATGCCTGTGGGAGCGGGTGACTCAAATTAGAAAATTAAGATTTCCACAGTCCAGGAGTAATGTATTAGACTTAAATGGATACTTCAGGATGTTGGCAATGAGGCCCTTTATCTACTTCCCCAGAGTCAAATGAACTTGTGAATACCATTTTTATGTCTCTGTGTCCAGTATGAAGGAAGTTAGAGGTAGTTTCGCAAGCCAATGCTAACTAGAGTTAGCGCAATGACTGGAAGTCTATGGGTATCTGCTAGCATGCTACCTCTAACTTCCTTTATACTGGATGACAAAGACATACAAATGGTATCCACAAGTTCATCTGACTTTGGGGAAGTAGATAAAGGGCATCTTTGCCAGAATCCTGAAGTATCCCTTTAACTATGAAGCCACATTATTGTATGAGTGCAAGCTGGCGTCTTACCAGTCTGTGCCTTCGGCCAGGTAGCGAGGCTGCTGGGCCGCAGGCTGTGGGGGGACGTGGAGGGCAGGAGCAAACTCGTAACCCGGGCGCAGTCTGTGGGGCTGGTGTCTGCTGACAGAGGACAACCAAATAAGGTTTCTGTACACATGATATTCCATGCCAGATGTTGTGTGGATCTACAGATCCAATGGGCTCCCGAGTGGCGAAGGTCTAAGGTACTGCCTCTCAGTGCTAGTGGCGTCACTACAGACCCTGGTTCAATTCCAGGCTATATCACAATTGGCTGTGATTGGGAGTCCCATAGGGCGGCGCACAATTGGCCCAGCATTGTCCGGGTTTGGCTGGGGTAGGCAGTCATTGTTAATAATAATTTGTTCTTGACTTGCCTGGTTAAATAACAATGGAAATTTGGACTCAATTTGAAAGCACTTTTGAGGTGTGAAAACACATGCTAAACTTTGGGGTGAACTACCCCTTTACCAGGGGCACATTAATATAATTAGCCTCAAACTATACAGCAGTTGTTCGTACAAACCTTGACTTTTCTATAGCTTATGGAGGTACCCTAGTTACTATGGGAGTGAAACCAGGTTCCCATACCTGGAAGGTGGCATGATGCGCCGGTGCTGGGCCTCTAGAATCTGCTGCTGGAGGAGGTACTGCTGGTGTAAGGCCGGAGGTAGGAAAGGGTGGACAGAGAGGTCCTGGAACTGGGGCGCGGGGGGTAGGGGGTTGAGTGGCGGGTGGAGCTGGGGAGAATGCTGGTGGCCAGGGGGAGCCAGATGGGGGTTGATGCCCGACTGGGGCTGACCTGGGTGGGGCATTGGGAAGTCAATGGGTAGCTGGGCCTGGGGGCCTAGCTGGAAGTGCCGGCAAGAGGTAGCATGGCTATGTTGCTGCCGGTTAAAGTGGGATCCTGTGGAAACAATGAGAGGGAGTCAGACACCTGAGAGAGAGAAACGGTAGGTTAGAATTGATTGTGTATTAGACATGGTGTGTGTGTGATTCTGTGATGTAATTGTGTTTCTGTAGGAGGATCTTAACAGAAGCCCTAACTCTTACCTATGGTGAAACTTACATCAGGGGATAGGGAGATATGGTGAAGTAACACATTCAATCCTGCATGGAAAATGTTAATATTTCCAAACATGAATGGTCTTTTATGGCATCATGTCACATTTGACCCTCTGGTTGGATTCTCACCTCTGGGCATCTGACTCTTCGGCAATGTACACGCCCAGGACTGTGCATTTAAATTGTGTAACAAAGCTTTTCAAATTAATTAATTAACCATGTGTACCGGTAATATATCTGAATGACCTTGAATCCCTTTGATAGAAGTGCTGCCAGAATTGTTCTGTAATATATCTGAATGACCTTGAATCCCTTTGATAGAAGTGTTCAGTTATATATCTGAATGACCTTGAATCCCTTTGATAGAAGTGCTGCCAGAAGTGTTCTGTAATATATCTGGATGACCTTGAATCTCTTTGATAGAAGCGCTGCCAGAAGTGTTCTGTAATATATCTGAATAACCTTGAATCCCTTTGATAGAAGTGTTCTGTTATAGCTGGATGACCTTGAATCCCTTTGATAGAAGTGCTGCCAGAAGTGTTCTGCAACTTCAAGATCTACAGTGTGACATTCTGATGAATGACATCATTGATCCACAATAGGACAAAAGACATAACATCTGTTCCTAAGATGTTTTTTTTCCCCTTCTTCTAATGACACTAAAACTGTTAATCCTTTATAGTCACTGAGGATTTTAACAATGTGATAGCATTGCTGTGAGTGAGTCCTTTTTCTAACTTTTTCACCTGCTGAACTGTGGGTAACATTATATAGCACAACATCAATGATGTGTCTGTTGATCTATCACTACCCAGAAATCTCTAACAGCAAATGCCAAGGCCTAGGCTACAAAAAGCCTACAACATTTTTGTCTATCTCCTTCCAGAAATCAAAATCGATTTAAATACTGCCTAGGCCTGTATCTATCTCTTAGTCTCACTCAGACACACAGTGCTACCCAAAGCTTTCCCATGTGTAGATTCCTTGGTGCAGGGGAAAATAGCTTGGCAGTACTTTTTCCCCTCTTCCAACCACAGATATTTGGCAGCTGAAGAGAACATGTTGCTGTTGAGGCTTGAGGGTGAGAATCAGATACTAGTACAGTGCACTACAGTTACAGTACACTGTCTAGGTTTCCATACCTAATAGGGCTGACAATTCTAATGGAAATAACATTGATTATTGATAGGAATGGATTGCAATTTAATTGAAGAAGGCCTAGGCTACATTGATGGCAATATGACAAAATATGTTTGAAAGGGGAGAACACAATTTATATGAGGAGATTTCGTAGTCAGTGACATGTTTTCCATTGCGGTAAAATGTATTTTGGACTCGAGCAGCAAGAGAAGTCCTGGAAAAAGAACATCAAACAAATGTAAACTAAATCTATCCACTGAGCTATATGCAGCTCAGCACAAACACTGTGGGACAGACCTACATCTAGGCCTTTGTGAAAGTCACCTTCAACTTTTCTAACATGAAGAACATGCTAAAGTGTTGGTGGAAGAGTGGATAACACATTCAGATGAAAACAGGTGAAAGCCCTACAATTGAGAAATAGGCCAACGTCTACATTGCATTTTGGGTCATTAAGTTGGAGTAGACTTGAAGGTGCAGTGCTACAAAATGCTTTGTAAAATAGTCAAGGCTCTGTAATCTTTCAGAAACATCTGATTGGGGTGGGTTATTTTTTGTCACATTCAGCTCATAACCAGTCACTAATTAATCAGAATGGTTAAATCCTAATAGAGTAGCATTTGATCCAAGGCTTAGGATCAACAGTGGCACACTGCACTTTCAATTGTCTCAGTGGTACAATCACTATGAATGACAGGGGATAGACTCATTCAGGCCTTGTGATGATAAAAGCCTTGAAATCGTCTATCTTCGTCACAGCGGGAGAGGAGGTGGGTGGGGTGGAGGGGGGCAGGTAGGGACGAGGGGAGGTCTAAAGACAATAAATGGAAATCAGCAAGAAGCACACTGAAGGTTAGGAAAAATACTATATTCTTTATTGAAAAATATTAGTTTGTGGAATTTGTGTTTTTGTAATAATGATAATAATATAAATACCATGCAACAAAAATAAACAACATTGACTGAAGGCAAGGCCCACCATGCTCCATATAGGGTTAATAAGAACAAAAGCAGCATCTAATGAGCAGATGTGGTTGGCTACAGCACAGTACAGCAGGGAACATCTTTACTACAGAAAGATTACATTGGAATTTACTATTCAATGTAAAAAACAAAATCATATGAATCATAATGTGACCATGCATTGAAAGTACCATTACCAGAACAAAAAGGTAAAGAGAGACCACAACCAAACAATAAAAAGACGTTATTACTCTACTAGAAGATTTACTGTAGCAGTGCAGGAGATAAGCATCCCTGTGAAATGGATAGCATTTTGTACTTTTTGTTAGTGGGGAGGATCATTGGGAAGTGATGAACAACCAGTGAGAGTATCTACTACTACTTATAGCATTATGATTTGGTTTCAGCTTTAGTGAGCAAAAGGCCTGATAATTCAGTGTGTTTCATAGATTTTAATTTTCAAGAAGAACAAAAGGGTTACACAAATGGAGGCGGTTATGACAGGTTGTCAGGAAGAGGTGAAGTGTACCAGTATTTATACAATTTTGATGTGTTGTCTATTTTGAAATCACTCAGATGACCACATGAGGTTAATTATAATTGTGTGTGTGATCATATTCAATGAAATATGACAGTGCATAGGCTTTACATGTAAATTGTACATGTAAAAAATGCCAATTGGAGCATTAGATACTATTACTTAGCTAAATTTGTACAATGCACCTTCCATGGAGAAAATAAGGAAATGAACCAAATTCTGGTGTTCAGTAAAGCAGTGCAGAAATAGAATCCATGCTAAATGTATCCACTTTACAGGGATTTACAGTAGGCTATGTTGTCATTATCAAGACTGGATGGGAGGTACACAATGACATTCATTTGATTCTCTATAAGAGCTAAAATGGGTTAACTCTACAACAACTTGACAAAGACACAACAAGTTATCCTATAGGTGTTAGTTATTTGTTTTAGTTTTTCCACATATACTCTATGGTTGAATTATACATTGTTTAAAAAAAAAATATATATATATATACACCAATGTTGTCTTCTGATGGAAAGAGGAAATGAAGAAGGGATTCAATACAGCTAAATGCAGAGAACAGGCAGAGGCCACGCCACACCACACAGCAGCAGATGATCATTAGCTACACAATGGGAGGGACGACAAAGATCTGATAAATGCAGAATGTAGAGCCAGCCTCGAAACTATGAAACAGGAAATAAGAACAGAAATAAAAGCACAATGTGAAATAAATGATGCCACTCTATGAACTTAATACGCTACACTGTAGCCTAGATGGTTTATGCAACTGTATGTTTTGGTACTGAATCAATGGAAAATGACTGTCTAAAATCACCTGGTGGATCAGCCTGGTCTCATAGACTAGACGTAACATAGTAAAGGTACATCTGGGACACTTAAATTAGTATGATATGTTACGTTTGGTATGGTTACATAAGAATGTCAAACAACCCAAAGGTTGCGAGTTCGAATCTCATTCCAGATAACTTAAGCAACTTTTCAACTACTTACTAGCTACTTTGCAACTACTTAGCATGTTAGCTAACCCTTAACCTAACTACTAAACTCAACCCTAACCCCTAGCCTAGCTAACGTTAGCCAGCTAGCTATAATTCGTAACATATTGTACGTCTTGCTAATTCTTAACATAATACGAATTGTAATTTGTAACATATCATACGAATTGGGCGATGGACATCCACACCATACATAACATATCATAGTAAATATATGTCTCTGATTTACTGTGAATACAGAATAATACGAAATCTCAGACCAGGTTGGGTCAATAGCTCATTTTGAAGATTTGAAAAACAACCTACATAACTAGCTAATTTAGCTACGTGTTTAAAGATCTTCCTGACATTTTTAAATATGACAATTTAGCCTGTTTGTTAGCCAGTAGTTGCGATATAGCTAACATTATTTAGCTAGCTAGCTAATTGAATTAGTCGTGAAATCCTCTTGGCAAACAGTAAAGATTATCTTCAAATGACATCATCCTGGGATTAAATAGATTCTCCCTACAAAGAGACCGAGATAGCATTTTGCCAGCTAACCTTCAAACAAGTTTAAACAGGTTTCACGCATTCCTCTCTGTTGTCTGACATTTCACCACTGCCATTAATGTCAATGGGTATGCTTATAAGTATGTATTGAAATAGAGCTGACTAGCTACAATATATCATATCAAAAAATTGCGAAACGTTTAACGGTAGCTAGCTAGCGTTAGTTAGCTAAATAGCATCGGTCAACGCGCGTCCTAGTTAGAAATTAGCTAGCTAACGTTAGTTAGCTATCAACAGCTACCTGAAAAGGCAATATATTTGTATATACGATCAGGCCCATACTACCAAAATGTGTAGTATGGTCTTGCAATTGTTAATAAAATGTAACGTTAGCTAACTGAAGCGAATGAGAACATAATAGCCTTGTATGGCAAACATACTGTTTTGTCCTAGCTAGCTATCATTAGCTTTATATAGAACGGAACAGCTGTTTGGTAGCCAGCTAGGTAGTTGGCTCAGCGCTGGACAACAACACAGTCGCTTACTAGTGTTGGAATGGATTCTAAAAGAGATTTTCCGACTAGGTTAGCGAGCAGCTTCAGTGATATTAAGATGAACAGGGCACACGTAATTGTTAAAGATAAATATATATAAATACCTCTATTTCTTACTGAGCCAAATACAGGAAGAACCAGATATCCGACATGCACTAAAACCATTATTGGATCCTTGTCTTGCCGCTGGGTTGATGAGAGAAATAGCCCATGCAGATGATCCGTTCCAACCTACATTCAAGCAGTTCTAGCACTGGGCTGGCAGGCAACTGCTTCGTTGACAAGGCGTCGATGGCTCGGTATTATTACGTTTAGGAAATATGAAGTACCACACATGGCCATAGGTTGTGCCAAATCACCAATAAATGTTTTTCAGGCCCACTATGATCGCTAGAGAGCGCTATTGTACCACTCATACATAGCAGCTGAAAAGTGAACTCCGCTGCAGTAGATGGCAGTAATCCTTTGAAATGACAGGCTGTCATCACGGATGACATAAAAAGAAGAAGAACGGATTCTTTTTAGGTCATTCGCATACGTAGGACACCCTCTAAGTACAACTAGTTGGTCTTTGCAGGTGGTGGAGGACAAGTCACATTCGCCCATTAGAGATGTTATCCGTGCGAGTTGCAGCGGCTCTGGCCAGAAGCCTGCCCAGACAGGCTGGATTTGTGAGTATTTATTTGGTTGTGGAATAGAAGACAATTTGCAGTGCACGAATTAAAATGTCAATGTAGTGGGTGTATGAAGGGTAGGCCTACAGGCCGCCACCTTCACATGCTCGTCTAGAACGTTATGTCCCAGTAAGGCAACGCATTCCACTCGACCTACTGTCTTGATATTTATTTGATGACGTTACATCGCTGGATTTTATAACTCGTTCATTGCACATTTCATCTAGTTTTGCCCTTTCAATGCGCTAATGCGCGCTTGAACTACACTGCGGTCCCATAAAATGGCTGTGCTAGTTAGGTAGTTTAGCATGCTATCCGATAGCTAGCTAAGCTCTGTGAAGGTCAGGATCGTTTACATACAGAATGCTCTGTCTTGTATACACCATACATTTCTTAAATTATATTTAGCTAACTGCAGTGTAGTTATTTGCTTTGAAATATGTGTTTGTAGGTGTGGCATAACTGGTTTTGGATTATTCAAAGGCCAGCTGTCAAAAGAAAGAGGACATCTTGCGGACGAGCTAGCTAACTTTGGGGCATATGCTTTGGGGCATATGTCATGTTTTGATTTCAGTTCATTGTAACGCAACTAGCGATTCCAATATACATCGTGCGATTTATTTACCATTGCATCATACAGTAACACTGGTCTTGAACAATAACTGATCATGCTCTCATTCATTCTAGGTGGCCAAGAATGTTGCCGCCGCCACCAGCGTAGGAGTGAATCACCTCCACACACATAGACCATGTCTTGCTGCAAAGACTGGTGCGTAGAGAGAATGGGGGCTCAATGACTGACTCAACGAATGACCTTTCGTTATTGACACTTACTATTTGGGTCAGAAATCCTGTTTTTCCACAATGTACCTCTTGTAATGAGCAGGGGACATCAGGATGTAATGACATTTGAAAACACAATAAAATTGCTGCTACCATTTCCCCCTGTACAAATGTATAAAAGGGATTCCTCTATGGCTATATTATACTAACAAATTATACTAACAAAACCAAGGAGATATGTTGACTTCCTGTTTTGATGAGCGGATTCTTCCTACCAGGCACGGCTGAGGTGTCCTCAATCTTGGAGGAGAAGATCCTGGGTGCTGACACCAGTGCTGCTCTGGAGGAGACTGGCCGTGTGCTCTCCATCGGTGATGGTATTGCCAGAGTGTACGGTCTCAGGAATGTTCAGGCTGAGGAGATGGTGGAGTTCTCCTCTGGACTCAAGGTGCAGATCTAGACAGTTTAAGAATCTTTAACTGAACCATGTTGCAGTGGAAGCGCTTGTTCTGTTCAACCTAACCACTGTCGTCAATCAGCATAATTTGAACAATGTGTTCTATCGTCTTCTAGGGTATGTCTCTGAACTTGGAGCCTGACAATGTTGGTGTTGTGGTGTTCGGTAATGACAAGCTGATCAAAGAGGGCGACATCGTGAAGAGGACTGGTGCCATCGTGGACGTGCCAGTTGGTGAGGAGCTGCTGGGTCGCGTGGTGGATGCTTTGGGCAATGCCATCGATGGAAAGGTGAGGGCTGATTTGTTATAAAAAAAAATAAAGTGAATTGCTAGTTATTAATAGAATTTGACTTTATTGTCCATTTTTTTATGAATTAATGTGAAATGGAACTGTCTTTCACCACACAAGAAAAAGGATCACCCATCTGATCCTTTCAGATCTAGGCAGTGTCCTTGGGTTGTGACTAGAGGTTGACAACAGCCTGGGCATATCAGGTCTGATCAGAATGACATTAACCCTTCCCTATCCCTCAGGGTCCTCTTGGATCTAGCATCCGTAGGCGTGTGGGTCTGAAGGCCCCTGGCATCATCCCCCGTATCTCTGTGAAGGAACCTATGCAGACTGGCATCAAGGCCGTGGACAGCCTGGTGCCCATTGGCCGTGGCCAGCGTGAGCTGATCATCGGTGACAGACAGACTGGGTAAACACAGATGGCCAGATCCATCTTAGAAAATAGCTCTATTCCTTTAGTCGGGCTAACTGGGGCTTGAGAATATGGTCTTTCCATTCAACTTCTGTCTCTTTTCAAATGTATTCCCCAGACACTCCAGAGCCCAAATATACCAGCACTGTAATCTAATACAAATACCCTCTTTTCCAATCTAACAGCAAAACCGCTATTGCCATTGACACCATCATCAACCAGCGACGTTTCAACGAAGGCAAAGATGAGAAGAAGAAGCTTTACTGTATCTACGTTGCCATTGGCCAGAAGAGATCCACTGTGGCCCAGCTGGTGAAGAGGTTGACTGATGCTGATGCTATGAAGTACACCATTGTGGTTTCTGCTACAGCCTCTGATGCTGCTCCCCTGCAGTACTTGGCCCCCTACTCTGGCTGCTCCATGGGAGAGTTCTTCAGAGACAATGGCAAGCACGGCCTCATCATCTATGATGATTTGTCCAAGCAGGTGAGAAGGGGAAGTCAGGGCTGAGTGGAGTCTCGAGTGTGATGCTACTTCATGGAGGAAAAAAGAATGGAACTGGGCTCACACAGTAAATTCATCCATGTTCAACAGCTGTATTCTCTCCCCTCCCTACTCTCCAGGCTGTAGCCTACCGTCAGATGTCCCTGCTGCTGCGTCGTCCCCCCGGTCGTGAGGCTTACCCCGGTGATGTGTTCTACCTGCACTCCCGTCTGCTGGAGAGGGCCGCCAAGATGCACGACAACTTTGGCGGCGGCTCCCTGACCGCTCTGCCCGTCATTGAGACCCAGGCCGGAGACGTGTCTGCCTACATCCCCACCAACGTCATCTCAATCACTGATGGACAGGTGGGGTCATTTCATTGAAGGGCCTCACTTGCCTAATTTCCAGTCAACATGTCAAAGATTAATGTAATCCCTAAACCGAGTTGTGCTCTCTCCCCGGCAGATCTTCTTGGAGACTGAGTTGTTCTACAAAGGTATCCGCCCAGCCATCAACGTGGGTCTGTCTGTGTCCAGAGTTGGATCCGCTGCCCAGACCAAGGCCATGAAGCAGGTATGGACTGTGGCTCTGAAGGAGACTGTCATCGGATAAATGCAGATAAACTTCCTTGCAGTGCATTTCACCATTTAGCCCACAGTATTAATTTTTTTCCCCACTTGAATCCGTCTCCTAAATCCATGATGTAATTGTGGTCCTGTCTGTGTAGGTGGCCGGTACCATGAAGCTGGAGCTGGCCCAGTACCGTGAGGTGGCTGCCTTCGCCCAGTTCGGCTCTGACCTGGACGCTGCCACCCAGCAGCTGCTCAACAGGGGCGTCCGTCTCACCGAGCTGCTCAAGCAGGGACAGTACTGTGAGTGTCGCCACCAGTGTGCTAATAAAGTTTGACATCTTGTTGTCAGCAAGGCCCACAAAATAAAACTTTCTCTCCCTCCCCTAGGCCCAATGGCCATTGAGGAGCAGGTGACTGTCATCTACGCCGGTGTCAGAGGTTACTTGGACAAGCTGGACCCTTCCAAGATCACAAAGTTTGAGAAGGCCTTCCTTGGGCACGTCCTCAGCCAGCACCAGGACCTGCTCACCACCATCAGGTAACAGACATGGGACCACCGGAGTACTACCAGTCTGATCTGAGCTTTAAGTTGACAGTGGTTGATGTTAAAATGTTAACATACGTTGATATACACTTCATCTGAACTGATGGGACACCCTTGTCTTTCCAGGACCGATGGCATGATCTCACCGACATCTGATGCCAAACTGAAGGAGATTGTGTTGACCTTCCTGGCCAGCTTTGAGTAATGTGTGAAACTGCTCCTGGTCCTTCAGTGTGCTACCTGTCTCGGTCCCCATTGTCCTAATATTATATGTGAACTACTGAAGGCCAGAACCTCCATGTACAGATTTCTCCTAAGAATAAATAACATTTTACAACCCTAGAGAGCTGTGGTGAAATGTGACTTTATGGTAAGGTGTGCAGGTCCAGCAGATTTTCCACTTGGAAGGGTATAAATTATCACTTGAATTCCTGTATTATGTTCTAATGCAGTAATGTTTCACCACTGTGGATCTTTATATAGTCAAACTACCCTAAATACAGTTTCTTAACTTCGTTCATGAAATTCACTTCCATCTTGTCAGAATAAAAACGTGGTTTCAAAATATATTGATTAACAGGACATGGATTGTCATTTTTGCCCCTCAAGGAAAAATGCAGCGCTTTCAGTCAAGCATGGCGCATTTCAGATTTGATTCAAATAAATGTATATTTAAATACCGTTGCTGCAATGTCTGTTGGGTAGTTCCTGTCAGGGCTCATGAGTAAACGTTTCTGTAAAGCAGGAATGGTGGGTGTTACTTGTTTAATACAATGGCAATAAAGGTATCCACATTTACTGTAAAACGCTTGCTATCACGTTTCCCATATCTAGTACAGCTCTTGGCACATTAATGTGGACCAATACGGCTCTGCTTTCGTTTGGATTCATTCAACATGGTAAGTCCTAGACGGCACATGATTGTCAATTATATTCTTATTTGCTCTTGCGTTCCAAATGAGACTGAGGGGTTGTTCATAATCCCTAAATTGGAATAAGATACAGATTTACTCTTGAACATGGAATCTGTCATCTATTTGCCTCTATAACCACCTACTGCTATGCTACTTTTCTCCACCAGATGGTGGTAGCTAGCCTGGCTAACGTTCCACTCCTTGCCAGTGCAACTCCTGTCAATTGGTAAATGACAGGAGTGGAATGTTAGCTAAAAAAAACAAGTAGCTGTACTAGGTTGTAGTTTTGTATTTATTAGGGTGCCCCATTATCTGTTGCCAAGGCAGCAGCTACTCTTCCTGGGGTCCAAACACATTAAGGCACTTACATTACACAAAACAGTACGTGTAACATTACACCTGTATGATACCACTATACAACAATATTACAATGTGCGTGTGCTAGCGTATGTGTGTGTCCACAGTCCCCGCTGTTCCATAAGGTGTATCTTTATCTGTTTTTTAAATCTGCTTTGATCAGTTACCTGATGTAGAATATGGCTCTATGTAGTACTGTGCGCCTCCCATAGTCTGTTCTGGACTTGGGGATCGTGAAGAGACCTCTGGTGGCATGTCTTGTCGGGTATGTATGGGTGTCCGAGCTGTGTGCTAGTAGTTTATACAACACTTCTTGACAATCTCTCCTCCACTTTGAGCCATGAGAGATTGACGTGCATATTAATGTTAGCTCTCGGTGTACATTTAAAGGCCAGCCGTGCTGCCCTGTTCTGAGCCAACAAAGTCCCTCTTTGTGGCACTTGACCACACGACTGAACTGTAGTCCAGGTGCGACAAAACTAGGTCCTGCCTTGTTGTTAGTGTTAAGAAGGCAGAGCCGAGCTTTATTGTGGACAGACTTCTCCCCATCTTAGCTACTGTTGTATCAACATGTAGTTGATCTTCTGGTTGACTTTACTTCAGGAGTGTAGGCAATATCATCTATATAACAAACATGAGAAATGTCTGGTAGTTTTTTAAATTTATTTAAAACTGTTCTAAACAGTGTATTTTAGAGAATTTCCCTAGTTGATTCATTTGAACATTTCTGTTGTAGTGTGCATCACCCAAAGCATCACTCATTGCTTGGCAAGAGGAAGAGAGCAACATGTGACAGTTTGAATGGGGCTTCTGTCAAAGAGGACTATTGTCTGGGTCAAAATAGTCTCGTTCCCAGCCGTGTGTACCACTATTATCTGGGTCAGAACAACGTGTGATAAAGGAAAAAAACAAAATAGGCATCCAGGTGTCAGACATAGTTGCATTTCGTATTTAGGTGATGCTGTGTGTATATATATATAAAAAAAACTCATCACAATTTTACCATGAGTGAGTCCAACATTTCCCTCCAAAAAGTCAGTAGAAATGTACTGGTTAAAAAAAAACATGAATCTATACATGCAATGTTTCTTTGCATTTAGTACCCCGCACCTGGAATTTCAATTAGTCCAGACAGACTGCAGCCTTGTGTTTATGGTATTAAAAACAGCAGATTTATACCACTTTACACATTTCACGCATACTTTCTTAACCATGTAATAAATATGTTATACCATGTAATATATGGAACACTTAAAACTTAACTGGTTCATCTAGTAGAGATATAGTGTAGTATTTTATCCTAAAGATCTTTCTCAGGCATGCGCTGAGGCATGAGATCAGCTGTTTTGACCCTTTATTAAATCAACTAAACTATACCAGCTTTTATAGTCGGTTTCCAAATGCAAAAGTAACATGAACATAAATGTATTTGTCATGTGATCATTTCACATGAACATCACACGATGAACATGACGTTTCCGTCTATTCAATATCTTAGATTTTACATGCAGTATGTTTACCTTTGTAGTCTCATGACAACATTGAATCAGATTTTTTAAATAATGTCCTTTCAATATTATGAAAATCATCTCTTTGTAAATTGTCATTCTCTGGATAGGTCACCCATTCATCTTTAGTATAAAGCTCTACCTTCGTGAGAGAGGCTGTCCTTTAAAACATCAGATATTGATTCACAGAGGAATAGAACATGTCTGGTAGGCTGGAAGGTAGCAAACGGCTCCTACTTTCACACAACATAGAAGTGATCTCTTTTCGGACCAAAATCACAATGGAGAAAATCTGGGCCACCATTATGTCCTATAATTTCCTGGTCAGATCCCAGGATCAGGAAAAACTCCTGGCCCTAGTAATGGGACTTGAAAGTCATGTACGGGGTAAAGGAGAGACCAAAAGGAGAAATTCCTCAACCTTATAACGCTCTGTAATTAGACATGGCATTAAGACATTGTTAAAACAGATCCCTAGCAGGGGATCATGCTGGTATCCAATCCATGTTATAATGTCCTTCTCTGAGTACTCTACAGGTAATAGTTGCAGAGAGCAGGCCATACTGAAAGCCTATAGCTTACACAGATAGTAAAAATGGTAGTACCTCACTGCTTGAGCGGTAATTTACGTAAAATACGTTTTTACCGGACAGCAACTAAGCACCGACAGCAGTTGTTAGTTATAGAACTAAGGTGAATTATGGTGCAAGTTACATAAGAATGTGTTTGATTTTAATGTGATTTTGTTTTCATTTGCATGCCCATAGTTTATATGTGTGTGGCTGACAGGTGAGGACCCACCCACATTGGGAAAAGGGTTGAACAACTGAGAGTGAGACAGAACACAAATATTTCCAGACTTGTGGTGAGTAGCCTATGCCTCTAGTCTGTATTGTGGCTTTTGAGGAGTCATTAGGAATATGTTCCTTGCGTTTAGACCTCACCCTGCCTTGTGTCCTGGGCCTCTGCGGCTCGGAGGCCCCACTTAACTCTCATTTCAAAAAGACACCCTTTATGTCAATGGGACATCCTGGTTAATTAAAGGTTGAATAAATAACAAAAGCATCCTTCCCAGGCTATTTGACAGGTATGGGTTTGGCCTTTCTGTATGGGTAGTTTCTGTCTCTCATGATCTCACAAAAACAATGCACATATTTCTACAGTTTACAAAATGTGTCTCAGACACAGCACTTTTCCTCGTACAAATGGAATGCCATCTTTCTTTATAACTAGCCTTTTGTTTTCTGAATATCTCAGATCACAGATACAGTCTTGGACACATTTGTTAGGACTTTGCAGGGAGCTTTGAGCAAGTAGCAGCAACAATCTGGCTAAGGCAATATAAAAAAAATATATACAGTACATAGTACGTCATTTCAGATTTCCGAAAGGCTCCTGGCTTTCATTTAAGCTTTGGGACAGTCAGTCCTTGGCAATATTACGTTCACAGGTGTAAGACTTATTATTGGCCAGGCTGCACACATGGACACTCTGCTTACTGTAACAACTGAGATTTCATTCATTTCAAACAAAAGCTTCAAACACAACAGCTCCAACAAATTCAGACCTCACAGCGTAACTGCACACAAAGACCAGAAACCCAATCCACGGATCATTAGCTCAACACACCCAACCAAAGAAGTCAGTGTTATCTCACTGAGCTAAAGCCTTTGCAAGATCATTGGCTCTGCGATTGGCAAGATTGTGGCCAGAGCTTCAGTCTGTGCTTCCATAGTGGTTCTCATTATCTGGGTTGTCCTGGAGACTGGTTTGGGATGTCTCCTCTTGTATCTCTACTGGATCAACAGGCCTCTTGAAGAAGTCAGATGCATAGAACACCTGTGTTGGTAGAGCAGAGGACATTATTTTTCTTTATACAATGGAGACTGAAACTGAGAAAACAACTTACAGTGATATAACCATGAATGTATGTGATGTTGTCTCTAAGGGAATGAGAAAGGGAAAGGGAATACATGGTTTGTTAGCGAAGGAACAAATGGACATTCTCTCAGCCTGGGTGCCAGTCTGTTTCTGCATCAGCCAACTTGTCATTGCCTTGCCAAACAGGACATTGCAGCATTTGCTTGGATAGGAAATGATGTAGCACTGTTGAATGCAGTAACATCATGTGCCCACTATTATAACTAGCTACAGTACCTGTGTCAATGTGAGTAATGAACTTCAGTGCCTATACATTTACTTTATGTTTTTATCTTAATTGGCTGGGCTTGTGCCAGTGCCCCTGGTGTTAGCCTGTTCATTGCTGTATTAAACCATAGCCTATAGCTAGCTACCCACCGTGAGTATTGCGACTATCGCCCCCTGCAGGAGGCCAGTAAGTACGTCACTCCAGTGGTGTTTGTAGTCGGAGACGCGCGACAGCCCCACATAGACGGACGCTGCGATCAGGAAGAACTGGATGGTGGGTCTGAGGAGCCTGGCCCACTCTGTCTGCAGTCTGGCCTGGATGTACAGCTACAAGAGAGGGCAGAAGGACACCATCAACATCATGAAAGGGAACTATTGCTCAGGGACGAAGGAACTGTTGTAGCCTCCCTGTACGTATGTAACAATGATCTACTATACTTACTGCAAGGAACAGCATACAGTACATAGAGAAAGATGAGTGACCAGAAAAGAAGGAAAGCCTGTTAAAAAAAAAAAAAAGACAAAATAGATTAGGGGAAGCTACAGCATCGCAAACACCATTTGAGCTCGCATTTCCCAGTTAAGAGTTTTGCAGTTATGATTTTGCAGCAATGCCTTCTCTTGGGATGTATCCCAGGCTTTGAGATGTAACCCGAGGAGCCCTTACTGTACCTGGCCTCATCCACCATGTTCTTGTCCCCGGTACAGGTGAAGTTCTCGATGTAGCCTCCGGCCTTGCAGTTGATGCGGTCCCACACAGGCTTACACACAGCCAGGAAGTGGGGCCGCAGTCGACCAATCGAGTACTTGGCAATGTCCGTCAGTGATTGGCTAGCAGCAGCCCCGAATAGGAAGCTGGCCACTGCTTTATAAACGCACGCCACGTAGTTAGTCCCCAAGGATGATTTGGTCTTGAGACGAGTCATATAGACGCCAAAGCACTCACCACTGACCACCTGTAAAAGCAAGAAAGTGATCTTTAACTGAGGTCAATTGAATATATTAACATATTGTCTCATATAATTGTAGTTTTACCACAAACCTTTAAAACACAAATGCCGATATTTTTAAGAGAATATCTGAGAACAGGGCAGAGGTAATGTCTTACCACAATCAGTGTGAAAGGAATCATGACTCCCCCCAGTAACTGATAGGATATGGTGTCCTCTTTCAGGGGGTATCTGATGGACTCATCATTACAGAAGAAACCCCTTTTGAAGGGATTGTGCTGAGGGGTGAGGATCGCAAAGGGAAGTCCAACTGGAGAGAGAGAGAGACAAAGAAAGAGAGAGATAATCAGCAATAGTCTCCTTATTCAAACTATCTTTCGTAATTCTTTACAACGAGCTTTTGACCAAACTTTTTTTTTTCAAAAGTCACAGGAGAAATGAACTTGCTAGGCAAAACCTGATACAAAACAATATCCAAGGTAGAGTCTTCTAAATAACTAATAGAGTCCGGGATGTGAGTGGACAGCACATCAACCACCATAACTGGCCAAAAACCATAGGAAAATCACAGAACAGCTGTTTCTAAAATGAACGAGAGCCGTGCCTAACTTCGGTGAAATAGACTGGCTGGCACCCAGGCTAGCCAGTCGATGAGTCAGCGCGGGATGTTTCAGTTGAGGTTAGCTGACCTAACTAATGATAACATGATTTGACAGAGTTGTCATGGAGATGTTGGCATGGATGTCTAAATGCTTCTGGCACTGTAATAATGTCAGTCAGACTCACTCAGGCACACAGTCTAACTGACCTCTAACAGATAGGATCACTTTCTCACACTGCTCTGCTCTCATATGATTTCTATCTCGCCCTTTAATTCACTGTCCACAACATTAGGCCTTTACCAAGAGAAATATGGAAATCTAGGCATAACTATCCAATGTGATACCAATGGGATATTACCCATTGGTAACCAATGTCAGAAGCCTGGCATTCTCAACCACACTAACAGAAAAATATAGAATAGTTTGTGGGGGTGCTGCTGTGGCCCAGGAGTAGTGAATGCAGACAGTGAAAGCAAATGCTGAAAAAAAAGTTCAAAAGAGTGGCAGTAGAATTCCATGTCTTGATATCTTGATATCTCTTTCTGTCTCTCTTGTATCATTAATTTGTACAGCGCAGAAGGCTACATACACTAGTACGGCCCACTGTTTCCAATTCACAGTGTTAGTGTTCATCAGCTTCGAAGTTTAACAGTATTTAAACTTCAAGTATTTTGTAAGTTCAAAGTAGGTTTGCTGTTTCTTAATATATCCTTCTATTCAACCCACTTCCTCTCTTCAAAGATACAGTAACTTCACTTCATTTCCTGTTTGAATCAAGCAGGTTACACAACCATTCATTGTTCTAAGCATTAGAGTGTACGTGAATAGGAGTGCTTCAATTAGCTATCCATTCCACCCTCTGTCCTGATTCTGGCCAGTAAGGCACATTCCACTACGTCAGCAGATTCCAGCCAAAATGAGATAACTAGCAGTCACAGGTCTTTGATTAGAGCTTGTCCTGTTATGTTGGGGAGTATGGACACCATATGCCATCTTTGTTAAACATTCTGACTGCTTCTAATTGATCACAAAGGGTGAAAAAAATTCCAGAATAATTCCAGCATAGAACATTGCTCAAAGGGTTTTAAAAGTGCTCCACGTTGCACGTAGACACATATTTAGGATCAGTTTAGCCTTATTCTTAGGACCATGATCTGAAATATAGGGATTTGGCCAAAGGGTAATCACCAAAACACTGGTTTTTAGAGGTTTGAGTTGTTTCTTGTTTTTGCTCATTCTTTTTGTGTAACTAAAGATGGTGCAGGATTTTGTGATTTTGTGTAATGAATGACAGTATAACACTACTATAGTATGAGAAAAATGTGTTTGTTTATGTCATTGAGCAGAGATGGAATCAAAACCAGAACTCTGTGAAAAGAACAAGACCAGACCAGACCCAGGTCAACTATCTTAAAACATCATAAAAATAAGAAATGTTTGTGTTGTCTCACAACTACTTAGTCACATAACTCTGACAAGTCTTGTCAAGACACAGTACTCAGTGTTGACAACATGAGTACAGAGACTACAAAAACGATGGTCTTGTCGAAAAACCATTAAATGCGACCAAGACCCTTACCCAGAGTATCAAGACCCATATCCAAACCGAGTTTAGATCAAGACCAGTTGCGGACTTACCATTTGCCTCAGGCCACACATCATTAAGGGGCTTCGTGAGCTGGACATAATTACAAATAATAATTAATAATTTTCCCGCTTGAGGCCCACAGACGCTACGCTGGATTTAATTGTCATTTTTTGACAATGATCTACACAACATAGTCTGTCATGTCAAAGTGAGAGAGAAAAAATTACCATAATGAAAAATAAAACACTAATACAGTGGGGAAAAAAAGTATTTAGTCAGCCACCAATTGTGCAAGTTCTCCCACTTAAAAAGATGAGAGAGGCCTGTAATTTTCATCATAGGTACACGTCAACTATGACAGACAAAATGAAAATTTTCTTTCCAGAAAATCACATTGTAGGATTTTTTATGAATTTATTGGCATATGATGGTGGAAAATAAGTATTTGGTCAATAACAAAAGTTTCTCAATACTTTGTTATATACCGTTTGTTGGCAATGACACAGGTCAAACGTTTTCTGTAAGTCTTCACAAGGTTTTCACACACCGTTGCTGGTATTTTGGCCCATTCCTCCATGCAGATCTCCTCTAGAGCAGTGATGTTTTGGGGCTGTCGCTGGGCAACACAGACTTTCAACTCCCTCCAAAGATTTTCTATGGGGTTGAGATCTGGAGACTGGCTAGGCCACTCCAGGACCTTGAAATGCTTCTTACGAAGCCACTCCTTCGTTGCCCGGGCGGTGTGTTTGGGATCATTGTCATGCTGAAAGACCCAGCCACGTTTCATCTTCAATGCCCTTGCTGATGGAAGGAGGGTTTCACTCAAAATCTCACGATACATGGCCCCATTCATTCTTTCCTTTACACGGATCAGTCGTCCTGGTCCCTTTGCAGAAAAACAGCCCCAAAGCATGATGTTTCCAACCCCATGCTTCACAGTAGGTATGGTGTTCTTTGGATGCAACTCAGCATTCTTTGTCCTCCAAACATGACGAGTTGAGTTTTTACCAAAAAAGTTATATTTTGGTTTCATCTGACCATATGACATTCTCCCAATCCTCTTCTGGATCATCCAAATGCACTTCAGACGGGCCTGGACATGTACTGGCTTAAGCAGGGGACACGTCTCGCATTGCAGGATTTGAGTCCCTGGCGGCGTAGTGTGTTACTGATGGTTGGCTTTGTTACTTTGGTCCCAGCTCTCTGCAGGTCATTCACTAGGTCCCCCCGTGTGGTTCTGGGATTTTTGCTCACCGTTCTTGTGATCATTTTGACCCCAAGGGGTGAGATCTTGCGTGGAGCCCCAGATCGAGGGAGATTATCAGTGGTCTTGTATGTCTTCCATTTCCTAATAATTGCTCCCACAGTTGATTTCTTCAAACCAAGCTGCTTACCTATTGCAGATTCAGTCTTCCCAGCCTGGTGCAGGTCTACAATTTAGTTTCTGGTGTCCTTTGACAGCTCTTTGGTCTTGGCCATTGTGAAATTTGGAGTGTGACTGTTTGAGGTTGTGGACAGGTGTCTTTTATACTGATAACAAGTTCAAACAGGTGCCATTAATACAGGTAACGAGTGGAGGACAGAGGAGCCTCTTAAAGAAGAAGTTACAGGTCTGTGAGAGCCAGAAATCTTGCTTGTTTGTAGGTGACCAAATACTTATTTTCCACCATAATTTGCAAATAAATTCATTAAAAATCCTACAATGGGATTTTCTGGAATTTTTTCTCTCAATTTGTCTGTCATAGTTGACGTGTACCTATGATGAAAATTAAGCAGTTTAACTTTAGTGCCTTATTGCAAACAGGATGCATGTTTTGGAATATTTGTATTCTGTACAGGATTCCTTCTTTTCACTCTGTTAATTAGGTTAGTATTGTGGAGTAACTACAATGTTGTTGATCCATCTTCAGTTTTCTCCTATCACAGCCATTAAACTCTGTAACTGTTTTAAAGTCACCATTGGCCTCATGGTGAAATCCCTGAGCGGTTTCCTTCCTCTTTGGCAACTGAGTTAGGAAGGACGCCTGTATATTTGTAGTGACTGGTTGTATTGACACAATCCAAAATGTAATTAATAACTTCACCTTGCTCAAAGGGATATTCAATCTCTCCTTTTTTTTTACCCATCTACCAATTGGTGGCCTTCTTTGCAAGGCGATGGAAAACCTTGGTCTTTGTGGTTGAATCTGTGTTTGAAATTCACTGCTCGACTGAGGGACCTTACAGATAATTGTATGTGTGGGGTACAGAGATGAGGTAGTCATTCAAAAGTCATGTTAAACACTATTATTGCACACAGAGTGAGTCCATGCAACTTATTATGTGACTTGTTAAGCATATTTTTACTCCTGAACCCATAACAAAGGGGTTGAATACTTATTGATTCAAGACATTTCAGCTTTTCATTTTTAATTAATTTGTAAAAATGTCTATAAACATAATTCCACTTTGACATTATGTGGTGTTGTGTGTAGGCCAGTGACACATCATCTCAATTTAATCAATTTCAAATTCAGGTTGTAACACAACAAAATGTGGAAAAAGTCAAGGGGTGTGAATACTTTCTGAAGCCACTGTAGGTCATTTTTCTGTTAAAATCTTCTTCTTTTTTATTTTCTCTGTCCCGCTCTGAAAGCGCTTCATTGCTGCAGTTTAATTTAAATGAAAGTCACACTTGCAATCATATCATGTGAAACAATGCACAGGAACTATGTCATGGTGGAATACAATACATTTTATAGATTACAAAAATAAGTAGCATATTATTTTTAAATGTGTGCATGTTTTTATCCTCTGACAAAACAAAAGCTGATTCAAAGGGGGTGTGGAAGATTTCGAAACTCCTCCGTGGTAGGATACACATGAGTATCCTTGATGAAAGGTAGGCTTCTGCCTGAGGCCTCCAAATCACTAAGTCCACCCCTGAAGACTCCATCTTTGCAGTCGAGGGACACAAAAATGTACCCCAATTTGAGAATCACTCATATACACTTTAGACAGACACTGAGTGTACAAAACATTAGGAACACCTTCCCCCCAATTTTTATTTTGCACAGCCTTTTGACCTTAGAACAGGCTCAATTCCTCGGGGCATCGACTCTACAAGGTGTCGAAAGCATTCCACAGGGATGCTGGCCCATGTTGACTCCAATACTTCCAACAGTTGTGTCAAGTTGGCTGGATGTCCTTTGGATGGTGGACCATTTATGATACACACTGGAAACTTTTGAGTGTGAAAAACCCAGCAGCGTTGCAGTTCTTGACACACTCAAATCAGTGACATCAATAAGGGATCATATCTTTCACCTGGATTCACCTGGTCAATCTATGTCAATGAAAAGAGCATGACATAGCTGTTCCTAATGTTTTGTACACTCAGTGTATAAACCCAGGGGGGAAAACTACTGATAATGGCATGATCATGTTCTGGTCAAATGTAATAACTGAACCCAAGATCTACCCCTCTGACTCTCTTGTTTAATACACAACCAGAAGGCTATATTCAAATAAACCTTGCGGGTCTGAATGATCTCATACAATATAGGCTATAGGTTATGAAAGTGGATGTTTCTTTTTTTTCAGGTATACAGTATTTTCAACATAACTTTTGTTTCCCCTGAAAAACGGAAGTGGGGACTCTGCTCAGGCGTTTTCCTATGCATGCTATGTAAGGTTATAAGCTAAGTTATAGCCTAGCTAAAACTAGAGCACAAAGTTATTACCTGGTCAAGACATGGTAAGGAAAAACTCCTGGTTATTATATTATACAGTCTTACTGTGTGTTGTCTTGTATGCTATTATAACAGTGATATTGACCACAGCAGTGTAGCCTATCTCTAGTGGATGATCACTGGAATGGATCAGCAGCGGAATAGGACACCCATTCATTCACAGACATAGACACTGATTGTTAGTTACCCATGCACCTAAGCAAAGCATATTTGCAATAGAGCTGTAATAAAGAGATACCTCAGTAGGACTGGTGTTTAGGCTGCAGTGGGCTAGTGCAGAATAACTTCTCACAGAAAAGGGAACTATAGGCCTTGACACTGCCAACAACAACAGTATGGTACGTAGGCTACATACCGAGGATAAGGCAGGTAACGTCGAGAAGGACGAGTGGGGTTCTGCCAGTCTTAAACATGTTGCGTCTCAGGACTTCTGTCTTTGACAAATCCGTAAACTCCCGAGCGTTCGGCTGCTGTCGGCTTTCTTTCGGCGAGATGAGAGACAGCCTATTGGTCGAACATGCCTGGCTATTTGTAGAAAACAATTAAAAACATCGTTTTTAATATTGTAGGTGTTAGCCTACACTAAGCCTAAAACCCAAAAAAAACGGTTTGTTTGAACCCAGGGGAAACAGTATACTGTCTAGTTTATCAACTATTCCTAAAACCTTTACGTTTTCAATCCCTTACCCTTTAAAATTGGCACAGCCCAACTTCATAATAAACGGATTCTTCAGCGAAATACGCTGATAATCTTCTGGCCCGTCCGGTACGATGCTCCGGAAATAACACAGGCAGGCCTCCAGTTGTGATAATGGTAGGGCGGTGGGCTCAGGTGAAGAGCCTATCGTGTGCTTGCAAGGGGAAAACGACAGCAGTCGCACGATGCTCGACTCGCTCCATCCCCTCCCCTTTTGCTATGCAAAGTTGAGGTAACGTCACTGTTGCTATTATTGGAAACTCCACGGCTAGAATGTGGGAAAAGTGTTAAATGGAACAGCACCCAACATTATCAATTAATTTACTCTGATTATGTTGACCAATTCTTACTAGAAGGATGATGATAACAGAGGTGTACATTTTTCCATACCTTTTTACAGGGGCGCAACTTTCATTGAAATTGCATTTTTGTCCCCACCAGTTTTATAATTGGAATGTGACAGTGGCGACCCCTCATTCTTCTTTTTTTGGTGGGGGGTGTTATTTTGACATTAATACGTGTCACATATCAGTTTGCAAACAATGTCATTTAAAAATGTTTATCATTGAGTTAATAAAGCTGCATACAAACTTGGTCTCTTTTTTGCTTTCTTGAGTAAGGCAGCTCCAAAATGCAGGTGTTTCAGCCTAGCTCAGTGCTTTCTGTGGTGGTGGGGCAGCCAGCGGAAAATACGGAGCGTAGGGGTTGGTAATGTTCTCTAGTTGCGCATTGATTGGGTAATGTTCTCTAGTTGTGTCGTCATTGGCTCAGTGTTCTGTCACTCATGGGGACACTATGTCACCGCCAAATCTAAGGGTAGCGCAAAAAAATTCAACCCCCTTGGGTGATGCCATAGAGTTACATTAGAAGTGCCCATCCAAGAAGGCTCAAGGTCATTGGCCACAGATAAAATGACGTGAAATCACATTATATCTACAGTAGCTTTGATTGGACTGATCATGTCAACATCATACTTTCAAAATCTTAGCTAGCAAGCTAGCAGTCATCATCATGAATCAAGTCGACAATCTACTGGCAAATGCTTTTTAATCCTTGTCATATGAAGAGAAATAATGAAGAGAAATCATATATAAAACGTATTGGTGCTCATCGGCCATTGGACATAAACATTACACAACAAGTTGGAAATCGCAAATTCAACAATGAGTGGTTTGGAAGGAATTAGTGGCTAACTGCAAGCATTGCAAAGTGATCACTAGCCTGCTATTCAGTGGAGTGGGTTTGTGGTTCCAAGTCTGGGTTTAAGGGTCTCTTTTCCAAGCTTAAAAGGATAAACTTTCAACATTGTTGTCAATCCAGCATGACTTCTGCTGTGCTCAAAACAACTGTAAACTCAGAACTGGGAAATCTGACTTCAGTGAGTTCAAGACAACTGGGAACTCTGAAAGAAACTAGCTCTGACTGGGAAAATACGTTTTCAACGGTCATCCAACTCGGAATTGCAAGTCGGGAACTCTGGCCTCTTTCTAGATCTCCGACCTGAAGATCACTGACGTCATTATGATTCAACCTTGTTTTTTTCAGAGTTCCCAGTTTCTTGAAAGTACCATAAATCCAGAGAATGCCAGACTTTGATGACAAAATTTGCCCACGAAGGACCGCTGCGCCACCTTCCTGTTCAAGTGAGCACAGCACAACAAGGTGAGTCCAATAATGTCTTGTATGCTGCTGAATAAATGATGTAATATGCCAGGGAGATATGTATACTGTAGCTAAGAAAGTAATACTAAGTGTATGTTTTGTAATAAGCTGTTAGTAGCCCTAATAATTTGGTCCCTTTTCCCCCTCTTAATTTCGCCTACTCTTCTGACTTGGTGGTGCACATGTAGCCTATAGCCTGTTTTAGAGAAACGTAATCATCAAATATTGTAAGAGCTTTCGTTGTCTGCTTATATGCCCCCTTTATTTATCCTACGGTTCTGACTTGGTGTACAGGGAGAATACTGTAAGAACGGCCCATGTTCTGAATTCTGTCGCTGTACATTTCAAAAGTGCTGAACAAATAGTTATATTGACTACGTCCATCCTAGCTCGCTCATTAATGTCTTAATCGAAATTATGGTTTGCCTCTTATCCGCTCGTCGTCCCCTTATGCCATAGTTTGTGCATCTCAATTTTCAGTAGAAACCACATTTGTTTAAGCAAGTCAGCCATATCAAAGAGTCAATACAGGACTAAGATTGAATCGTACTACACTGGCTCTGACACTCGTCGGATGTGGCAGGGCTTGAAAACTATTACAGACTACAAAGGGAAGCACAGCCGCGAGCTGCCCAGTGACACAAGACTTCCAGACGAGCTAAACCACTTCTATGCTCGCTTCGAGGCAAGCAACACTGAAGCATGCATGAGAGCACCAGCTGTTCCGGATGACTATGTGATCGCGCTCTCCGTAGCCGATGTTAGTAAGACTTTTAAGCAGGTCAATATTCACAAGGCCGCAGGGCCAGACGGATTACCAGGACGTGTACTCCGAGCATGTGCTGACCAACTGGCAAGTGTCTTCACTGACATTTTCAACATGTCCCTGACTGAGTCTGTAATACCAACATGTTTCAAGCAGACCACCATAGTCCCCGTGCCCAAGGACTCTAAGATAACCTGCCTAAATGACTACCGACCCGTAGCACTGACGTCTGTAGCCATGAAGTGCTTTGAAAGGCTGGTCATGGCTCACATCAACAGCATTATCCCAGAAACCCTAGACCCACTCCAATTTGCATACCGCCCCAACAGATCCACAGATGATGCAATCTCTATTGCACTCCACACTGCCCTTTCCCACCTGGACAAGAGGAACACCTACGTGAGAATGCTATTCATTGACTACAGCTCAGCATTCAACACCATAGTGCCCTCAAAGCTCATCACTAAGCTAAGGATCCTGGGACTAAACACCTCCCTCTGCAACTGGAACCTGGACTTCCTGACAGGCCGCCCCCAAGTGGTAAGGGTAGGTAACAACACATCTGCCACACTGATCCTCAACACGGGGGGCCCCTCAGGGGTGCGTGCTCAGTCCCCCTCCTATACTCCCTGTTCACCCATGACTGCATGGCCAGGCACGACTCCAACACCATCATTAAGTTTGCCGACGACACAACAGTGGTAGGCCTGATCACCGACAACGATGAGACAGCCTATAGGGAGGGAGGTCAGAGACCTGGCCGTGTGGTGCCAGGACAACAACCTCTCCCTCAACGTGACCAAGACAAAGGAGATGATTGTGGACTACAGGAAAAAAAAGAGGACTGAGCACGCCCCCATTCTCATTGACGGGGCTGTAGTGGAACAGGTTGAGAGCTTCAAGTTCCTTGGTGTCCACATCACCAACGAACTATCATGGTCCAAACACACCAAGACAGTCGTGAAGAGGGCACGACAAAGCCTATTCCCCCTCAGGAGACTGAAAAGATTTGGCATGGGTCCTCAGATCCTCAAAAAATTATACAGCTGCACCATCGAGAGCATCCTGACTGGTTGCATCACCGCCTGGTATGGCAACTGCTTGGCCTCCGACCGCAAGGCACTACAGAGGGTAGTGCGTACGGCCCAGTACATCACTGGGGCCAAGCTTCCTGCCATCCAGGACCTCTATACCAGGCGGTGTCAGAGGAAAGCCCTCAAAATTGTCAAAGACTCCAGCCACCCTAGTCATAGACTGTTCTCTCTGCTACCGCACGGCAAGCGGTACCGGAGTGCCAAGTCTAGGTCCAAAAGACTTCTCAACAGCTTCTACCCCCAAGCCATAAGACTCCTGAACAGCTAATCATGGCTACCCGGACTATTTGCACTGCCCTCCCACCCCATCCTTTTATGCTGCTGCTACTCTGTTAATTATTTATGCATAGTCACTTTAACTCTGCCCACATGTACATATTACCTCAACTACCTCAACTAGCCTGTGCCCCCGCACATTGACTCTGCACCGGTACCCCCCTGTATATATAGCCTCCCTACTGTTATTTTATTTTACTTCTGCTCTTTTTTTCTCAACACTTTTTTTGTAGTTGTTTTTTAAATTTTTATAAATATATTTTAAACTTTTTTGTTAAAAATAAATGCACTGTTGGTTAAGGGCTGTAAGTAAGCATTTCACTGTAATGTCTGCACCTGTTGTATTCGGCGCATGTGGCCAATACAATTTGATTTGATTTGATTTGATATCAGCTATGTTTTGTTTTTTTAAGGCAGTAAATGAGACTCCGCTGATAGCCAGGAGTAGCAGTGGACTGCTGTTGGGACTCTGCTGTTGAGACAGCTTGATGTAGGCCCTAACAGTTTGTGGGCACTGTTTGTCACTTTTATAGTGCAATTCATGTATTGTTTAGTGTTGTGTTGTGTTTTGTAGTGGCTTTGCTGGCATGCATCCCACTTATTTTTTTGCTTGTTTGCCCCACCAAGATTTACATGCTAAAATTGCCACTGGAATGTGATACAAATTGAGGTACGGTGTGCTTTAGGACCATGCGGACGCCTCCGAGCGACCGGGTAGGCTGTTTGGAGTGTCAAATTTTTTAAAATACCCCCCCCCCCCACTTCTAAAACCAAAGTTGCGCCCCTGCATTTTCATAGAGGTTCCCACAGGTTCCACCAAAGTCTTTCTTCTATTCTGTGCCAAAACATGCCTGACCATGAAATAGTGCCAGTTGTAGACCTATAGACTGCTCTCTCTCTCACACACACAGACACACACACACACACACACACACACACACACACACACAGAGAGAGAGAGAGAGAGATATAGGGGAAGGAGGAAGGAAGAGAGAGAGAGATGGTTTCGAAATATTGACTCTCCCAATGTTGCAATGCAAGACAAGAAATACCACAAATATTGACATACATGCAATTGCTAATCTACTCCCAAATCATATAAAAAATGCTATGATAGTGCATGCAATCAGCATTCTTTTAATTAGGCTACTTGATCCTTCTATCCAGGACATGGGCTCCAAGTCCGTTGGTTGGTTAGGTCCCGGACAGTTCCTCTTGGTTTGTAAAGCTTGGGTTGTGGCTACAAACATGGTTTTATCTATTAGGTGGGTCATAATGCATCATGTTTGGGAACCCACTGTGCTTAGGTACCCAAATGTGGTCAACAGCTTGAAATGAAGGAATGTAGAGTAGGCCTAATATGAAAATGCTTAACCACTAACAGTCTGTTTCTCTTCTCTGAATTCATATATCAATTCATATAACTAAAACCTTTAAATAATTATGATCCTGTATTATTCTAATACATATTCAAATACAGTATTATACAAAAACATCCTTCCCTTCATTTATACAAAAATATTATTTTCATTGAGTTGAGTCCATAGCAGGTTGGCAGTCTCAATACAACAAAGGGGGTAAGGATCTTCTGCCCTCCTTGGTTTCACCCAGTGAGCACAAGAAGTTGAAAGACATCTTTACAAAGTATTTTCAACCAAATGCTCATAGGACAGACTCATCAGATCATTAGGCCATCGTCAGACAGCAAAATGGCAAAGATGATGTACAATGAGTACATAACATCACATCCATATTTCAATTAAATCAAGTTCCAATCTTGGTATTAAAAAGTTAATGTCTCATCCCTCTACATGCCCTCCCCAGTCCCTAAGTTGAGTCTGTAGGATGATGAGGACATTGTTCTCTCAAAAAAACCCAGAGGATGTCTCTCCTCTCCAGAGGTTCTGATTTCATAACCATGACCACAGGTCCAGGGTCAGATATAGCTCAACCTCCTAATGGTTAAGGCTATGAAAAGGGGTAGGGTAGTCTGATCTTAGAACTGTGGTTATGGGGCAACCTCTACCTCAAGCGACTTGAGTCATTCAGTAGTTTCTGCCTCTGCAGATGCTCCTGGATCTCCTGTGTGAAGAACAGCTCCCCCAGGTGGCCGTGAGAGGCCTCGCTCATGGCCTTGGTCTGCATACACATCTTATACTTGTCTGGCGGCAGCTCATCCGCACACTGCTTCTCATGCCACAGGTGGAAGAGGCTACGGGAGGGAGAGCGAATCACCATCAGCTTGCTGTGCAGGTACTTTCTGTACAGGTGAACATCCTCCAAACCCCAGCCTTTGGTGTTCCGGTCAAACCCACCTGTGCAGATCAGAGATATAAATTGACAAAATCAATCAATCAATCAATCAATCAAATGAACAATCAGTCAGTCAGTCAATCAATGAAGAAACATATAATTTCATTACCTATGTTGATGAAATCAGACCTATACTGGCATGTCATGCCAAACCCAAAATCTCTCCAGAATCCAGTGTCCTTCCTTATCACCTGTTGCAGAAAGACACAAAGTAAAAGAATCATAAAAAAAACACAATGTAATGTATAATATATTTGTCCTATTTCCACACACAGGTGTGCCGGCAAGGGGGACTCACCAGTTGTTGTTGAATAGAAGGGAAGGGACTCTGGTTATTGTCGATAAGCGATGGATTGTACTGACTGAAGAGCACTGGGTAGAACACTTTCTTACCTAAAGTCAGAAAAACAAAGGCATGCATCTTCCATTAGAACTTCCACTTCCATTGGCAGACAGACACACTGACACACCGACAAATTGATAGATAGTTAGGACCTCCCGCTCCTCACCAGGCTCTGCATTGAGTCTGCAGGAAGTGAGAAAGTCTAGGGTGAAGTGGATGTCGACGTCGCAGAAGAAGAGCAGCACGTTGTGGCTCCGTCTCCAGGCCCGTGCGCCCACTTCTAAGCCCCGCCCACGAGAGAACTCCTCGTTCAGTTGGATCAGCGTGAAGTTCCGGAATTGGGTCTCCCTGAGGGAGGGAAAGTTTTGCTGAGGTAATCTAAATCAGTATTTAATGAGAAACGGTCATCATGCCAACTGAAGGTCATCAACCCTAAGGTCAAATCTAAACAAACACAGTTGTGGCTAGAAACATGGTTTCCTCATTTGAGTGGATCATAAGAAAATATGGACATTTGGAGTGATCAAATCTAAATATGTGTGGTTTAACTTAAATACACTTCCACATATTCACATACAATAAGCCCTGTCTGTGGTCAAACAACTGCTGCTCTTTTCATTCCCTTCCTGTTGGTTATCCTGTATCTGTATGGATCTGCTACAATCAGGAGATTATTCTAATTTCTCTCCTTACAGTCTCCTAGCAACAGAGAGGCTCTGCAGGACTCCCCTGGTTCCTAACGCTTGAAATGATGTGCTGATTAAAGAACATTAACAGTTACTGTATATCACACTGGAGTTATATCTACACTGTCTGCTATCCACCAACGACCGCAATGCAGCACAGACACATCCCCAATTAGGAATTCCAGAGGAAGAACAATGCATTCAATAGAAGGCAATATGCTGTTGTACTTACTGTACACCGTGGAGCTGAAACTTGAGATGAATATTTTCATACCTTTGAGCCCTATTTGATGGAGTAGGCTTGCTATAGTTATGAACTTGTTATTACTTGCAAACATTGTAAAGCTGAGAAGAGTTTATTACCTGGATGTCTGATCCATGATGGCTTTAACCTCGTCAATCTGGTCCCTGCCAAAGTAGACCACAGTGAGGTGGGTCTTCCCTTCCTGCTGGACGCACACCTTTCTGAAACAGCAAGATGGCGGTTATAGTCTCCCTAGACCAAAGGTGTCAAACTTATTCCACAGAGAGCCGAGTGTCTGTTGGTTTTCGCTCCACCCCGGTACTTGATTGATGAATTAAGGTCACTAATTAGTAAGGAACTCCCCTCACCTGGTTGTCTAGGTCTTAATTGAAAGGAAAAAACTAAAACCTGCAGACACTAGGCCCTCCGTGGAATGAGTTTGACACCCCTGCCCTAGACAGATGGGCTGTGTCCTACAATGTTACCAATGTTCCAGCATACATACATACTAGTGCTGTTGCCATAGGTCTGGGATTCCTGAGACTAGCTGTTATACATCGTCCTGCCACCAGCAGAAAATAAAATAAGTTTGGTAATACCTAGGTCTGCTCAACATGAGCAAAAATATGTTTACTAATGGTCATAAACACCTGACATTACAATTGTTGGTGCTGGGAGAAAAAACTCTGTACATACAACCTAAAGGGTTATTTTTACTTCCCAAACCGCCTGAGATTGCGGGCCATATCGTTTCTTTTTGTTCCTACCTGAAGTTGTTGATGAACTGTCTGAATGTGTCAGCCCTCCTGGACAGTGGGACTATGATATTGATGAGCATGTGGCGTGTGTCCACCCTCTCATTCTTCACCCTGACCACCGGGCCGAAAGGTCTGAAGAACACCAACTGTCGGAAGTCCTGCGGCCCCTCGCCCTTAAACATCAGCTCATACACTGTCCCCTTGTCACGCTCTGTACGGGTTAGCCCTGTTAGGGACGGATGGATGGACAGACAGACATACACAGACAGACGGACGGACGGACGGACAGAGAGAGAGAGAGAGAGAGAGAGAGAGAGAGAGAGAGAGAGAGACGGACGGACGGACGGACGGACGGACGGACGGACAGACAGACGGACGGACAGACAGACAGACAGACAGACAGACAGACAGACAGACAGACAGACAGACAGACAGACAGACAGACAGACAGACAGACAGACAGACAGACAGACAGACAGACAGACAGACAGACAGACAGACAGACATCAGCAAGTACAAATAATTTAATCAATCGCAAATTGTCTTCATGACCCTCTGGAGATCTGAGAGGATTTCATACTTGTAAACAATTTGACAATAGGAGGGCAAAGTACACTTGACTGGGCCCAACACGCTCACCCTCTATGAAGTCCAATGGTGAATAGGAGCGTCGGTGGCGCTCCCCGTGTCTCTGGGGTCCGTTGAGGACCTGCAGGGCTGTCTCCAGCGTGCCTGTCAGCTCGTCTCTCCGGTCCTTCCTCACAGGCCTCTCCTCTGGGTGACGGGTCAGCCCCATCTCGAGCTGGTACACCCTGGAAAACAACCATCCTGAGTAGCACTGCATTTATACTGTACCTCAATATGGTTATGTGTAGGGTCAAGAGGTTTTCATGGCCAGGTAATGTGGACAGTGTAAAGCTCAGGGGTCTAATTTTAAGGCCTTTTAAATAAATAAGGTCAAAGGTCACTTGACTGACCTGTGCAGGGTGAAGCTTTCGAAGGGAATCACGGCGTACTCGCTGGGCAACTTCTCACTAGACTGGACCTCAGCCCGGCTCAACTGGGCCTTGAAGAACTCCTGCCGGAAGAGTTGGCATACTGATTGATAAAGATGCACACACACACACGCATGCACACACGCACACACTCACTCACGCACACACACAGACACATACACACACATATACATACACACACACACACACACACACACACACTCACCTGGAGGTCGGTGTGTGTCTGGGGCCTACGCAGGTCCTCCAGCCCCATAGGTAGAACCCCTTTGGCCCTGGCCTTTTCCAGAGACTCCTGCAGCTGCTGGGTCCTCATCTGGAGAGCCTCTTTGAGCTGGGCTATCTGCTTACTGAGACTGTTAATATAGTGTCTGTGTGTGTCCTCGCTCTCCTGCAGTAGCGCCAGGTAACCCTCTTTACTGGTGGCTCCTCCAGCCCAAACCAGGGCCTGTTGATGGCTGTGGCTTCTGGGGGGTTTGCAGGCCAGCAGGTAGAGGAGAGATAGGCAGCAGCACACCACCAGCACTATGACCCCAACACGGGCCACCAGAGCTAACAGCCACCTCCGGAGCATTGTGGATCCAGAGCACATTAGAGTTTACACAGCATATCTCTGGAGCATGGTAGGGGCTTTCAGCTAATAGAGGTCATCCTTCACTGTCCACACTCAGCTCGCTGTTGATCACCGACATCATCTGTCAAGTCCCCCATGACAGAATGGTCATAATGTCCCACGACACTAATTCCACTGTTAGATGAAGTCCGTCACAGCATATTCATGCCATATTAAAGGTTAAAGGTCATTCTTCCTTGCCTGAAATGGAAAACAAATATATTACGTTTCTAATAGTAACATCCAGCTTTAACCTCTATGGGATCGGTGTCCCGTATACGGGACGGTTGAGCTAACGTGCGCTAATGTGATTAGCATGACTGTTGTAAGTAACATCAAACTTTCCAGGACATAGACATGTCTTATATGGGCAGAAAGCTTAAATTCATGTTAATCTAACTGCACTGTCCAATTTACAGTAGCTATTACAGTGAAAAATACCATGCTATTGTTTGAGGAGAGTGCACAACAACAGAAAACTTATCACGGCAACTGGTTTGATACATTCACCTCTGAAGATAAATAATGTACACTACCATTCAAAAGTTTGGGGTCACTTAGAAATGTTCTTGTTGTCATCAAATTGATCAGAAATACATTGTAGACATTGTTAATGTTGTAAATGGCTATTGTAGCTGGAAATGCTGATTTTTTATGGAATATCTACATAGGCGTACAGAGGCCCATTATCAGCAACCATCAGTCCTGTGTTCCAATGGCACGTTGTGTTTGCTAATCCAAGTTTATCATTTTAAAAGGCTAATTGATCATTAGAAAACCCTTTTGCAATTATGTTAGCACAGGTGAAACTGTTGGGCTGATTAAAGAAGCAATAAAACTGGCCTTATTGAGACTAGTTGAGTATCTGGAGCGTCAGCAATTGTGGGTTCGATTACAGGCTCAAAATGGCCAGAAACAAATAACTTTCTTCTGAAACTAGTCAGTCTATTCTTGTTCTGAGAAATGAATGATATTACATGCGAGAAATTGCCAAGAAACTGAAGATCTCGTACAATGCTGTGTACTACTCCCTTCACAGAACAGCGCAAACTGTCTCTAACCAGAATAGAAAGAGGAGTGGGAGGCCCCGGTGCACAACTGAGCAAGAGGACAAATACATTAGAGTGTCTAGTTTGAGAAACAGATGCCTCACAGGTCCTCAACTGGCAGCTTCATTAAATAGTACCCGCAAAACACCAGTCTCAACATCAACAGTGAAGAGGCGACTCTGGGATGCTGACCTTCTAGGCAGAGTTGCAAAGAAAAAGCCATATCTCAGACTGGCCAATAATAAGAAAAGATTAAGATGGGCAGTCTGAGATATGGCTTTTTCTTTGCAACTCTGCCTAGAAGGTCAGCATCCCGGAGTCGCCTCTTCGCCTCTTCACTGTTGACATTGAGACTGGTGATTTGCGGGTACTATTTAATGAAGCTGCCAGTTGAGGACCTGTGAGGCGCCTGTTTTTCAAACAGTTTTTTTTTGGCCAAACATTTTTAGTAAAAAGAAGACTGTAAAATCATCCGGAAATCAAATAAAAATGAGTATCATTTAGGAAATCTGATCCCAAGTATTCCCACAAATTAAAAAGAGACAGATGTGATCGTGTCGCACTCGTGTGTGTGTGTTTGTGTGTGTGTTTGTGTGTGTGTGTGTGTGTGTGTGTGTGTCAGGCTGTACTAATAGAAGACATACAGAGAAACACCTGAACTTACATACTCTTGTAGAAGCACAGCGCTGTAGAAGAAAATGCCGGACACAAACCTCTCTCTGTATCTGTGTGTTTGTGTGTGTGGGTGTGTTTTGTTAGTCAACGTTTACTCACAGCACAGTTAGCCCTTTATAGGCCAGGTAGAGGTTGAACTCATGAAAGAGCTGCTTATGTTTCCAGGTCCATTCGAACTGTCAGAAAGGATACAGACAGCCTACAGTACACACCTGTGTGTGTGTGTGTGTGTGTGCATGTCTCAGAAAGGATACAGACAGCCTACAGATGTAGGATCTTAATTTGATCACCCTGTTACAGGATATATTTAAAAAGTGTATTGAATTTGAGGTTTAAAAGGGCTTCTGAAGTATGTAATATAATTAATGGACTTGATTTTCCCTTACAAAAGATATATCAACCCCTACAAAAATGTCCATTAATTATAATACACATAATAATTCACATTTCCTGTTGCTGCAGGATTATTTTCCTGCTGTAGCAAACTGACTCAAACTAAGTCCCTAGATCCAATCCACAGTATAGGATATTATACTACCTGCTAATATGTATGTGTGTGTGTGTGTGTGTGTGTCTGTTTTTGTCAGAAGTCTGTAAAAACGCTATGCTCTTCTTACGCTGATACTCTGCAGTGCTAGAAATCTCGTCGAGCTGAGCTTTGCATTGAAACATTGAGCCATCATTATAACAAATTCTAAATGAAGTGACATGGACTTTGGTCATGTTGCAGGACAGCTATCAGAGAGTTGAAAATACATAATTTGAATGAAGATACACATCTTTATCTGATGAAGGGATCTTCACTGAAATACTATATCTACGCACGTATAAGTAAAATGATATAGATTCATATTTAACTAACATATCTCTGTCTCTGATTCACAGTTTGACATTAAGTTTCTGATTTTACTCAGAAAAACAGACAAACAAGTCTACAATCCACAAACCCTCAATAACTAAACACTTCTCATTCAATATAAAACAATGTATACTTTACTCACCAACTGCTCTCCAGCTCCCGGCACGCAACATAGCAGAGATACGACAGATCCAAAATGATTTAATAATCGCCATGCATCTCTTTTAAGAGTTAGCTAACTTATTGCACAGAGCTCTGAGCTGCCTTCATATTAACCCACGACAGAGCTCTCTCTCTCTCTTTTCTCTCTCTCTCTCTCTCGCTCTTTTCTCTCTCTCTTCTCTCTCGCTCTCTCGACTCTTTTCTCTCTCTCTCGCTCTCTCTCTTTTCTCTCTCTCTCTCGCTCTCTCTCTCTCTCTCTCTCTCTCTCTCGCTCTTTTCTCTCTCTCTCTCTCGCTCTCTCTCGCTCTTTTCTCTCTCTCTCTCTCTCTCTCTCTCTCTCTCTCTCTCTCTCCTTCTCTCTCTCTCTCTCTCTCTCTCTCTCTCTCTCTCTCTCTCTCTCTCTCTCTCTCTCTCTCTCTCTCTCTCTCTCTCTCTCTCTCTCTCTCTCTCTCTCTCTCTCTCTCTCTCTCTCTCTCTCTCTCTCTCTCTCTCTCTCTCTCTCTCCTTTTCTTCTGTCTCTCTCTCTCATTAGGACCCCTGAGAGAAAGAGAGAAAGAGAGAGAGAAAAAGAGAGAGAGAGGGGGGGGGGACACACAGAGAGAGCTGAAATGGCCCTGTTTGGCTGAGCTCACTGCTACTGAGTGCACTCTCTGTCTCAGCCTTCCTCTACCATCCCCCCCTCCCCATCAGACCAGACAAGCGGGCTGTCATGTGCCTTTTACTGAGGAGTGGCTTCCGTCTGGCCACTCTACCATAAAGGCCTGATTGCTGGAGTGCTGCAGAGATGGTTGTCCTTCTGGAAGGTTCTCCCATCCCCACAGAGGAACTCTGGAGCTCTGTCAGAGTGACCATCGGGTTCTTGGTCACCTCCCTGACCAATAATTTTTTGGTACCCTTCCCCAGATCTGTGCCTCGACACAAAAGTTGTCTCGCAGTTCTACGGACAATTCCTTCGACCTCATGGCTTGGTTTTTGCTCTGACATGCACTGTCAACTGTGGGACCTTATATGGACAGTTGTGTGCCTTTCCAAATCATGTCCAATCAATTGAATTTACCACAGGTACACTTCAATGAAGTTGTAGAAACATCTAAAGGATGATCAATGGAAACAGGATGCACCTGAGCTCAATTTCGAGTTTCAAAGCAAAGGGTCTGAATACTTATGTAAATAAGGTATTTCTGTTTCTTATTTTTAATACATTTGCTAAAATTTCTAAAAAACTATTTTCACTTTGTCATTATGGGGTATTGTATGTAGATTGATGAGGGGGGAAATGTAATTTAATCAATTTTAGAATAAGGCTGTAACGTAACAAAATGTGGAAAAAGGGAAGGGGTCTGAATACTTTCTGAATGTACTGTAGGTGTATATTAATCAATTGTTTACCTCTAGATAAACAAAGCAATGTTTTAGTCCAGTCTTAAACCCAGTTAGCCTGCAGGCCACCTACTCTTTTGCTGATTTATTTTTCCCTTGTTGCAACTCTGATTCTAGTTCCTGTCTCTTTCTGTGGCAACTAGATTTCCCCCCAAACACATACAATTCAAAGACCAGGGGAGCGGTGGAGATTCAGAGATTCAGATTGTTTAATAGTCACATATACAATAAAATTATGAAATAGAAATAACAACAATAGAAATAGCACTATTACATCATAATAACTGTAGCAGTGATGAATAAATAAATGGGGGTGGAGGCAGAGTAAATACTTTTGAGGGGGTGGGGTGGAATGATCATAGGGGGAGCAGCAGCATGACCATTGAGCAAAATAAAAACAATAAACATTTTAATAAAATATAATAATATACATATTAACAACTGCAACAGTGATAAAATGTCATTGGTGTGGGGGCAGAGTAAAAGTCTGTTGGCGGGGGGGTGCTGGTAGCTGATTAGTGGTGGCTATTCAGCAGCCTGATGGTCTGAGGGTAGAAACTTTTGGCCAGTCTTCAGTTTTTGCCATTATCCTCCTGTACTGCTCGTGTCTGAATGATTGAAGTTGGGAGAACAGGGCATAGCTTGGGAGGCTGGGGTCCCTGATGATCTTCTTGGCTTCCTGCAACACCTGGTGTAGTATGTATCCTGTAAGGCAGTATGCACCCAATGGTGTGTTCGGCTGCACGTAACACCCTCTGAAGAGCCTTGCGGTCCATGGCGGTGGAGTTCCTGTACCAGGCTGTGATGCAGCCCAACAATATGCGCTTGATGGTGCTCCTGTAGAACACTATGAGGGCCCTCAGGGACAGGCCGGATTTCTTCAGCATCTTGATGTTGAAGAGTTGCGGTTGTGCCTTCTTCACTACGGTGTCCATGTGGTTAGACCATTTCAGCTTCTCTGAGATATGTACATCAAGGAATTTTAAGTTATTGACCGTCTCCACGGCGGCCTCATTGATGAGGAAGGGGGCGTGTCCAGTCTTGTTCCTCCTGAACATTTTACATTTACATTTTAGTCATTTAGCAGACGCTCTTATCCAGAGCGACTTACAGTTAGTGAGTGCATACATTCTTTTTTTATTTTTCATACTGGCCCCCCGTGGGAATCAAACCCACAACCCTGGCGTTGCAAACGCCATGCTCTACCAACTGAGCTACATCCCTGCCAGCCATTCCCTCCCCTACACTGGACGACGCTGGGCCAATTGTGCGCCGCCCCATGGGTCTCCCGGTCGCGGCCGGCTACGACAGAGAAGTCCACTATCAGCTCCTTTGTTTTGCTGATGTTGAGGGAGAGGTTGTTTACTTGGCACCATGCTGTCAGAGTGCCTACCTCCTCCCTGTAGACTGGCTCGTCGCTGTTGGTGATCAGGCCTACTACTGTCGTGTCGTCAGCGAACTTGATGATGGAGTTGGAACTGTGAGGCTTCGCAGTCATGGGTATACAGAGAATACAGGAGGGGACAGAGGACGCACCCTTGTGGGGCCCCCTTGTTGAGGATCAGGGTCGAGGTGGTAATGTTGCCCACCTTCACCACCTGGGGGCGGCCCGTCAGGAAGTCCAGGACCCAGTTGCATAGGGAGGAGTACATGTGTTTTAGTGCTCAATTTAGGCAGTACTTACTTGGTATGTGTTCGACTGGTAAAACAGTTTTAAAATACAGATTATTTCACAGAAATGTGCGAAAAGGAGCCATTAAACGTCACATAAAAAAAAGAGCATATTCTTCAAAGAGCGAGATAATTACATGCTGAGAATAATGATTGAGTTGTTCTTGAGATATAATCACACAACAACATTGAAACTCTCTAAACTTGTCATGAGCCCTCTCACTCCACCGGGTTACCACCTTAATGTGTTTCCGCTATCTTCCACTCTGCTCATCTCTCTCTCTCTACTCAGCCTAACGAGCCCCACCTGTCCCTGCTCTGCTCGGCTCTAATTACTCTGCCAGCTGCGCTGCATTACCCACTAACCTCTCCCAGTATTTAAAGTCCCGTCTCTCAGCTCTCCTTTGTCAGATCGTCTGCAAAGCTCACACCCGGAACCTGTGTGCTCACGCTTCTGGCTCACCTTTGTTTTGTGACCCCGGACCTGCCTGATTCTTGGATACTCTTCTGCCCCAGGAAAACCAGACCTGCTTTCTGCCATTACGACTCCTGACTACTCTTCGACCCCGGACTTCTGGACCACCAACCACCGGCGTCATCGGACCTACCGCTGCCACTGGGGGGCACAGACCCAGCACCTTGGACGGGATAACCCCTGGAGCCTTCACTCACTCCCTACTTCCCTACTCCCTTAAGTTTTAATAAACTTTCTGGTGTGACGCAATTGTGGTCCTCTTTGTCGTCTGTCTGAACCGTGACAGTACGATCTGACCATCATGGACTCAGCGCACACTTCCCCGACATGGAAACCGAAGAACCTGAGCAACCCACCGCCATGCTACGCCTGGAACACACTGAGAGAGAGCTAGGCCGCATGAGCGGCGACATCACCTCTCTGCTTCAGGTCGGCCACCAACAGCATCAGCAGTTCCAGCAGCACCAGCAGCAGTCCCAGCAGCAGCAACAACAACTCGCCAGGATCATTCAACTCCTCACCAACCTTACCCCAGCCAGTCTGCCCACCAGCCCTGCCTCCGAGTCACCTGCCCCGGTCATTTCAGCCGCTGCCCGGAACCCAAGATTGGAAACCCCGAGCGAGTTCAACGGCGATTCTACCCAGGTCCGGCCATTCCTGACTAGCTGCCGACTTCAGTTCTCCTTGCAGCCAAGGACCTTCGCCACGGAGGGGGCTAGGGTCGGGTATGCCATCACTCACCTGACGGGCCGAGCCCGACTCTGGGGAACAGCAGAGTTCGAACGTCAAACCCCGCATGTGCAACCTTCGACCTGTTTGCTGAGGAGATGCTGAAGGTGTTTGACCTGGATTCACCAACCGCAGAGGCGTCTCAGTGAACTGTTCAGTATTCGACAAGGCAGACGTACAGTCGCAGACCATTCCATCGACTTCCGAACCCTGGCAAGACGAAGTTCTTGGAACACACCATCGTTGGTGGACGCGTTCTTCCATAGCTTGGCTGACTATATCAAGGACGAAGTTGGTCTCCCATGAACTGCCTTCCACTCTTGATGAAGCCATCGCACTGACTGTCCGGATCGACAGAAGGATACAGACCCGTCGTCGTGAGAGGGGGCGCCAAGGTCCACCAACTACCGGCATTCGGAGGGATCCGACTGGGCTCCTGTCAGCTACTGCCACTCACCCAAGTCAGCTTGATCAGTCGGAGCCTATGGAGATTGGGCGAGCCTCTCTCACTCCTGCAGAGCGCCAGCGCCGCTTCACCTCAAACCTCTGCCTCTATTGTGGAGGTGATGGACATCGTGTGGTAACCTGCCCTTAAAGCCGAAGCTCACCGGGCATAGGGGGAGTCCGGTTGAGCTCAATGACCATCCAGTCCTCCGACCGCAAACCCTTGCTGCAAGTTCACCTCCGCCTCTCTGACTCTACTCACACCCTGGCTGCTCTGGTGGATTCTGGCGCCGAAGCCAACATAATGGACATCAAGCTGGCACGCCAACTGGGACTGGAGAACCTCCGTTTGACACCTCCTATTCCTGCCCGGGCACTGGACGGACACTTACTCGGATCGGTCACTCATGTCACGGCCCCGGTCTTGATGGGTCTGTCCGAAACCATCAAGAAACTATCCAGTTTCACCTGCTCCTCTCCAGGCCAACCCTCATCCTGGGTTACCCATGGCTCCGCCCGGCACAACCCTCAGCTCGACTGGGTGACCGGGGTGATCAGGGAGTGGGGGGAGAGGACTGCCACCGAACCTGCCTGCTTGCTGCCGCACTACCTCCTCGGCCAGTACCTACTAACTCCGCCCTGACCTCTCCCATGTCCCAGAATGCTACCATGGTCTCAGAGAAGTGTTTAACAAAGCAAGAGCCACATCTCTGCCTCCTCACCGACCGTACGACTGTGCCATCGACCTCCTCCCTGGAACAGCTCCTCCAAGGGGCCGTCTTTATTCGTTGTCTGCTCCTGAAAGAAGGTCCATGGAGGACTACATCAATGACTCTCTGTCCACAGGATTGATCCGTTCATCTTCATCTCCGGCTGGTGCTGGCTTCTTCTTTGTTGGGGAAGAGGGGCCCGGATCTCTTCGCCCCTGCATCGACTACAGGGGACTCAACGACATCACAGTGAAAAACCGTTACCCTCTCCCTCTGCTCACCTCTGCTTTTGGAGTTGCTCCAGGGAGCCACTGTTTTTACCAAGTTGGATCTCAGAAACGCTTACCACCTAGTGCGGATCCGGGAGGGAGATGAATGGAAGACCGCATTCAATACACCAACAGGCCACTACGAGTATCTGGTTATGCCTTTTGGCCTCACCAATGCTCCTGCTGTGTTCCAGGCTCTAGTGAATGATGTACTGCGGGACATGTTAAACAAGTTTGTCTTCGTTTTACCTGGATGACATCTTAATCTACTCCAGAAACCTGTCTGAACACACCCGCCATGTCCAGCAAGTCCTTCATCGTCTTCTGGAGAATTCCTCACGCCAAGGCAGAGAAGTGTGAGTTTCACGTCAAGACAGTGGCCTTCCTGGGGTACATAGTGGCAGAGGGAAGTATCCAAATGGATCCTGCCAAAGTATCAGCAGTCACGTCATGGCCAGTTCGGAGAACAGAAAGAAGCTGCAACAGTTTCTGGGGTTTGCTAACTTCTATAGAAAGTTTATCCGGAACTACAGTACCGTTGCTGCCCCCTCTCACTGCTCTAACCAGCACCAAGCAACCCCTTCACCTGGACCCCAGCAGCCGACAAGGCCTTCAGTACCCTCAAGGTAAGGTTCACCTCCCGCTCCCATCCTCCAGATGCCTGACGTGGACCGGCAATTCATTGTGGAGGTGGACGCCTCGGATGTGGGAGTTGGTGCTGTGATTTCTCAGTGGGCTGCGGAGGATAGGAAGCTCCATCCCTGTGCCTTTTTCTCACGTCGGTTGTCCCCCCTCTGAGTGCAATTACGACATAGGGAACCGAGAGCTGCTGGCTGTGAAGCTTGCCTTGGAGGAGTGGCGTCACTGGCTGGAGGGGTCCACCATTCCATTTCTGTTTGGACCGATCATAAGAACTTGGAGTACATCCGCACGGCCAAACGGTTGAACTCCAGGCAGTCCCGCTGGGCCCTGTTCTTCACCAGGTTTAATTTCACTCTGTCATACCGGCCTGGATCACGCAACACCAAGCCAGACGCCCTCTCCGTCAATTCCAGAAGGATGACAACCCTCCAAGGATCCTGTGTCGATTCTGCCAAGTCCCTGCATCGGAGCAGCTCTGACCTGGGCTGTTGAGGAACAGGTGCTGGAAGCTCTCCGTAACCAGCCCGGTCCCAGCACTTGCCCAGCTGACCGCCTTTTGTCCCCGAAAACCTAAGGTCCCAGGTCGTTCAGTGGGGACATGACTCCGCCTAGCTTGTCACCCTGGCTCCACCCGCACTTACAACCTGCTCGCCCAGAGGGTTCTGGTGGCCCGCTCTGAGAAAGGATGTACGGAATTCGTCCAAGCCTGCCCCATCTGCAACCAACACAAGTCGTCCTGCCAGCCCCCAGCCGGGATTGCTGCAGCCCCTGCCTGTGCCCAGACGTCCCTGGTCTCACATCGCCCCTTGACTTTGTCACGGGGCTGCCCCTTCAAGGGGCAAGACCCGTCATTCTCACCATAGTTGACCGATTCAGCAAGATGGCACACTTCATTCCCCTCCCCAAGCTCCCAACCGCCAAGGAGACCGCTTCAGGTGGTCCTGGAACACGTCTTCCGGATCCACGGACTGCCAAAGGATGTAGTTTCTGACCGTGGTCCACAATTCTCCTCCGCTTTTTGGAAGGAGTTCTGTCACCTGCTGGGAGCCACAGTCAGTCTGACTTCCGGATTCCATCCCCAATCCAATGGGCAGTCAGAGCGGGCAAATCAGGAGCTCGAGAAGGCACTGCGTTGCATGACTTCACGCAACCCCCACTCCTGGTCGCAGCAATTGACATGGGTGGAGTACGCACACAATTCTCTGACCTGCTCTGCCATCGGTATGTCCCCTTTCCAATGTGTTTATGGATACCAGCCTCCCTCTATTTGCCAGTCAGGAAGGGGAGGTTACTTGCCCATCTGCACTTGCGTTGCCCGTCGATGTCGCCGCACCTGGTCACAGGCCCGAGCCACACTTCTCAGATCCGTTGCCAGCTACACTACCGGGCCAACCGCCGGAGAATCCCTGCTCCCACCTACCATGTTGGTCAAAGGGTGTGGTTGTCGTCCAAGGAACCTGCCACTCAGGGGTGGAGTCGCAGAAGTTGGCACCTCGGTTCATTGGCCCATTCCCTATCATAAGAGTGATTAGCCCAACTGCTGTCCGGCTCCAACTGCCTAATTCCATGAGGGTGCACCCCACTTTCCATGTGTCTAAGATTAAGCCCGTTCATGAGAGTCCGCTGGTCCCTGCTGCGCCTTGTCCTCCTCCTCCACGGCTCGTCGATGGTGGTCTGGTTTACACCGTTCCGCCGCCTGCTTCGGTCCAGACGGAGGGGTAGGGGTCTCCAGTACCTCATTGACTGGGAGGGCTATGGACCTGAGGAAAGGACCTGGGTGCCAGCTAGTCGGATTGTGGATAGGACTCCTCATCCGCCTTCCACCAACGGCATCCTGATCAACCTGCAATCCGTAGGGCCGCCCAGAGGGATCCCCTAACCCGTCCTGCCCGCTCGGCTTCCTGTCCTGTGCCTGATCCTGTCTCGGGACCTGTCCCATCTCCCCGACCACGGCCCTCCGGCTTCCTCCGAGGATGAGGGCGTTCGCTGGACCGTTCGGGAGGAGTTCTAGCCCTCCTCGGCTCCCCTCTCCCGCCCACGGCGTGGTGTTGCTCTTGGGACTTCTGGGGCCGTCCCTTGGGGGGTTCTGTCATGAGCCCTCTCACTCCACCGGGGTTACCACCTTAATGTGTTTCCGCTTATCTTCCACTCTGCTCATCTCTCTCTCTACTCAGCCTAACGAGCCCCACCTGTCCCTGCTCTGCTCGGCTCTAATTACTCTGCCAGCTGCGCTGCATTACCCACTAACCTCTCCCAGTATTTAAAGTCCCGTCTCTCAGCTCTCCTTTGTCAGATCGTCTGCAAGCTCACACCCCGGAACCTGTGTGCTCACGCTTCTGGCTCACCTTTGTTTTGTGACCCCGACCTGCCTGATTCTTGGATACTCTTTCTGCCCCAGGAAAACCAGACCTGCTTTCGCCATTACGACTCCTGACTACTCTTCGACCCCGGACTTCTGGACCACCAACCACCGGCGTCATCGGACGCACCGCTGCCACTGGGGGGGGGCACAGACCCAGCACCTTGGACGGGATAACCCCTGGAGCCTTCACTCACTCCCTACTTCCCTACTCCCTTAAGTTTTAATAAACTTTCTGGTGTGACGCAATTGTGGTCCTCTTGTCGTCTGTCTGAACCGTGACAAAACTACTGTAACTTGTGAAGAACCCTTTGCTTTATAAAAGTAATGTCACAGGTTTACTACACCACTAATACGACAGAAAACAGCGGGTGTATTGCCTTTGAGTTCTTAGATGCCTCAATCTATTAATGTGATTGGCTCGGTATCAAAACCAGGCTGTCTGCACATCTCAGGACCACAATAGTCTACTGAGCTAAAGCCTAGACATTAATGCTGGGACCTAATATGAGTCTTCAGGTGTCAGGCAAGGTTATAAAACACATGAGCATGGTTCACCAAACCACCTGTGCAGTGCGCTACACACATTTTTTGGCAACAGGTTTATTAAAAAAACAGTGTGTCAGAGTGCAATACATCAATGTCTACATACCAAAAAGTAACACCTTTCAGCCAAGAACCGAAATGTTGTGGTGAGAGGGTGATACACATTATTCACACTGCCTTGGTCCATCTACACCAACAGAAAACAAACATGTCATAAACACATTATAAACCAACAAAACAATATAACAAGTGACAAACCCAAACGGACTCCTCTGTGCGACAATACACACACAACACACACATGCCCATAGAACATCACTTTGTATTTTCCCAACACCATGGTTCTTATAGTTCCACTCTTGTCTTTACACATTCAAATCTACTGCCTGCTCCTCCACTCTCCAACAGTCTTCCCTCTTGCTGACTTTGGAACTAGCATTCACCTCTGAGGAAGTAAAAGACAGAAAGAGAGGAAACGAGAGAAGGTGAGAAAACGAGTGGCAGAGAGAGAGAGAGAGATCAAAGAGACAACAGAAGAGAGAAAGACAGACATAGAGAGAGTGACAGAAAGGACAGAGAGGGTGAGTGAGAGATAAAGGGGGAGAAAGAGAGAGAAAGAGTGAGACAGTCAGCCACAAAGAGAAAGAGTGACGGGGTGAACTGTGGGTAGCTGGAGACTGTCTGTCAGATAGAGCGTGGTGTAGACTCATGTCTGCAGCTCTGTGTTGGTTGCTAGGTAACAGAAGCTCTCAGAGTACTCTCCAAGTGGTAGCTAGGTTACACCATTTCACAGTCATCTGTGGGTGGTTTCTAGGATACACCAGACACTAGCGTCCACTTTCTGTTGGTTGCTAGGTTACACCGGCTCACGGTGCCCACTCCGTGCTGATTTCTAGGTTGCACCAGTTCGTCCAGTAGTGTTCCTATGCTGTATAATTTGTTAAACATTCTAAGTAACTCTAATTGTTGACATCATAAATGATACATCTGTAAAATTCAGTCTAATTGATGACATCACAAAGCCTGAATCTATCAAATTCTGTATAATTGTTCACATTTAGGGTGACAGATAGCCTAGCGATTAGAGCGTTATTTATGCCAGTAACCGGAAAGTTGCTAGTTTGAATCCATAAGCCGACAAGGTGAAAAATAATTGCAGATCCTAGCCCCTAGGAACATACTGAGATAAGCATACCATGAAATTGGGTACCGTCTGATGTATATATTTAATGTATTAAATGAATGGTGACCACAGCCCTTCCGAAAATACATTTCAATTGTGTTTTAATGCAATTTTTTTCCACCCTGCTCCGTGTATTTAATGTAGGTAGCCTAGCAGGTAGCCTAGCGGTTAAGAGCTTTGGACCAGTAACCAAAAGATTGGTGGTTCGAATCCCAGAGCTGACTAGGTGAAAAATCTGTCAATCTGTTAAGCAAGGCACTTAACCCTAATTGCTCTGGATAAGAGTGTCTGCTAAAATGTAAATATATATATATACAGTGGAGAGAACAAGTATTTGATACACTGCCGATTTTGCAGGTTGTCCTACTTACAAAGAATGTAGAGGTCTGTAATTTTTATCATAGGTACACTTCAACTGTGAGAGACGGAATCTAAAACAAAAATCCAGAAAATCACATTGTATGATTTTTAAGTAATCAATTTCAAATTTGGCTCCCAGTGTGGCTTTACTTCCGGGCTATTATGACGCATCTGGCAGTTCCTAGCCTGGCCCTGATGTCTCAGGGAGAGTTGGGATATGCACTTTTTATTTATATAGGACAAATATAAGCACCCTCCAAATAATAATAATAATTATTGTTATTATTATTATTATTATTATTATTATTATTATTACCACAAAGGCGATATCTGTAATATTCAGTCCAATTAATTACATCACACAGGGTGCATCTTGAAAATTCAGTCTAATTGATGACATTACAAAGGTAGCAACAGATCATCACAAAGGGAATTCCAGAGCATGAGAAAGTAACAAAAATGTTTTGCACATCAAAGGGATTCAAATGGATTTCAGTGTTTACCAAGAAGTACCTCTTTAGTCAGGCAAGTATTGTCTTCCTGTGACCTGGAAACATTTCATAACTGTGGGTATGTCAGTGACAAATCTCTCCATTCAAAAACCCAAGAGCTGTATGCTGACTGTAGAAATGAATGGCGGTGACCTCCTGCCTCCTAATATGGTACTCACTTCCTGTGAAAGGCATGTTGGCATGGCAACAGTCCCAGTTCATCTTTGACTTTAAAGTCTTCCAGGCAGACAGCACACGTCTGCTGTGAGAGTGACAGAGAGAGGAACACGAGCAGAGGAGAGACACAGGGAAGGATAGGTTGAGAGCGCAAGAGAGAGAACGATAGAATGACAGTGGCGCAATGGTAAGAAAGAGGAGACAGAAGAAGGGGCAGAGAGAGAGAGAAAGAAAGAGCGAGAGAGAGAAAGAGAGAGACAGAGAGAGAAAGTGAGAGAGAGAGAGAGAGAGAGAGGAGGTTGAGGTGGCATCAGATATTTTTATTATGTCCCACTATTACTATTATTGTTACTAAAATTGACAGACCTCATCATAACTATTAACAATCAGTAACATAAAGTAGATTGTATTCTTACCCCATGGAGATTCAACTTCTTAGGATCTCCTTTTAAAACCACCTCTCTGTAGCCAAACCTCTCGCTCTGTGCTTGGTGTCTTAGTTTACTGTGTGTGAACAAACACACAAAGTACAACCATTAGAGATGACCTACTGTATGTCATTGGTAAGAGTCTTTTTTGCAAGCAGTCCCAGTCCCCCAAGAGACCCAGAAATCAAATCAATCACTGTGCTTTTATTGGTTGGAGCAATAAAAGGTACAGTGGCTTGCGAAAGTATTCACCCCCCTTGGCATTTTTCCTATTTTGTTGCCTTACAACCTGGAATTAAAATTGATTTTTGGGGGGTTTGTATCATTTGATTTACACAACATGTCTACCCCTTTGAAGATGCGAAATATTTTTTATTGTGAAACAAAAAAGAATAAGACAACAAAACAGAAAACTTGAGCGTGCATTAACTATTCACCCCCCTCAGCTGCAAGTCTCTTGGAATCTGTGGTATTTTAAGTCATACCACAGATTCTCAATTGGATTGAGGTCTGGGCTTTGACTAGGCCATTCTAAGACATTTAAATGTTTCCCCTTAAACCACTCAAGTGTTGCTTTAGCAGTATGCTTAGGGTCATTGTCCTGCTGGAAGGTGAGCCTCCGTCCCAGTCTCAAATCTCTGGAAGACTGAAACAGGTTTCCCTCAAGAATTTCCCTGTATTTAGCGCCATCCATCATTTCTTCAATTCTGACCAGTTTCCCAGTCCCTGCCGATGAAAAACATCCCCACAGCATGATGCTGCCACCACCATGTTTGGTGTTCTCAGGGTGATGAGAGGTGTTGGGTTTGCGCCAGACATAGCGTTTTCCTTGATGGCCAAAAAGCTCAATTTTAGTCTCATCTGACCAGAGTAGCTTCTTTCATATGTTTGGGTAGTCTCCCACATGCCTTTTGGCGAACACCAAACGCGTTTGCTTATTTTTTTCTTCAAGCAATGGCTTTTTTCTGGCCACTCTTCCGTAAAGCCCAGCTCTGTGGAGTGTACGGCTTAAAGTGGTCCTATGGACAGATACTCCAATCTCCGCTGTGGAGCTTTGCAGCTCCTTCAGGGTTATCTTTGGTCTCTTTTTTGCCTCTCTGATTAATGCCCTCCTTGCCTGGCCCATGGGTTTTGGTGGGCGGCCCTCTCTTGGCAGGCTTGTTGTGGTGCCATATTCTTTCCATTTTTTTTATAATGGATTTAATGGTGCTCTGTGGGATGTTCAAAGTTTCTGATATTTTTATATAACCCAACCCTGATCTGTACTTCTCCACAACTTTGTCCCTGACCTGTTTGGAGAGCTCCTTGGTCTTCATGGTGCCGCTTGCTTGGTGGTGCCCCTTGCGTAGTGGTGTTGCAGACTCGCCTTTCAGAACAGGTGTATATATACTGAGATCATGTGACAGATCATGTGACACTTAGATTGCACACAGGTGGACTTTATTTAACTAATTATGTGACTTCTGAAGGTAATTGGTTGCACCAGATCTTATTTAGGGGCTTCATCGCAAAGGGGGTGAATACATATGCACGCACAACTTTTCCGTTATTTATTTTTTGCATTTCACTTCACCAATTTGGATTATTTTGTGTATGTCCATTACATGAAATACAAATACAAATCCATTTAAATTACAGGTTGTAATGCAACAAAATAGGAAAAACGCCAAGGGGGATGAATACTTTTGCAAGGCACTGTACCTATTCAGGAATACAAATCATCTCTGTATTGTGACCTAATGAGATAGCCAATACCAGGCCTTAACTGGATATCTTACTGAGTGTGGAGATTCTCCTCCTGGAATGTCACGAAAGGTCATGTCAAGGTCATGGGAAACAACTCTGATATTGTGAAGAATGTTTGGCATGACATTCAGAGCAGGCCAAACGATCTGGCATACCTTGTCTTGGTCTGCACCCTGATGGAGCCTTTAAATCAGAAACGTTCGTTTTTGGGAGAAAAAATAAAACATCTTCCAAAGGTCCACCTTTGTCAAACAGTGGCTGAATATCGTTTAAGATCTAGGCATAATATTCAGTCCAATATATCTCAGACTAACATGTGCACGCCAATCTATATTTATGGTTTATAAATTCAAAAATGTGAGTGCTGCAAAATGAATGTAAAAAAAATACAAATACTTGAATTAGCCAAACAATGGACCAATGAGAGACTGAAGATGTCACGCCCTGACTCAGGGGACGCTTATATGTTGAGTCAGGGTGTGTATATTCCTTGTTGTGCTTTTTCTATGTGGCTTGTCTAGTATGTATAGTTCTATGTTGGCCGGTGTGGTTCCCAATCAGAGGCAGCTGTCGCTCGTTGTCTCTGATTGGCGATCATACTTAGGCAGCCGTTTGGCACTAGTGAGTTGTGGGATCTTGTTCCGGTTAAGGTTTGTTGTATCTACCTTAGGACTTCACGTTTCGTTTATTGTTTTGTCGTGTGTTTATTTAGTTGAATAAACATGTACGTATATCACACTACGCCTTGGTCTGTCCCGTCTTTCAACGAACGTGACAGAAGATCCCACCAAACAAGGACCAAGTAGCGTGCCCAGGCGGAGCGGATGGCCATGTCACAGGTGGCCAATTTGTGGTCATGGGAGGAGATATTTGCGGGGAAAGGACCATGGGCTAAGGTAGATGCCCAGGCAGGGGAGGAGCAACGGCAACACGGAGGAGGCCGGTCGAGGAGGAAGCCCGAGAAGCAGCCCCAATAATATTTTTTTTGGGCGGGGGGGCACACGGTGTGGACGACGAGCTAGCAGGAGGCCGTGAAAGGGCGGATCTGCAGGTTAGGAGAGGAGGCCACCATGTTACGGGGGCTGTTGGCTCAGAGGGAGCAGGAGTTATTCGGTCAGAGGGAGGCGCTACAGGAGGCTAAAAGAGAGAAGGAAAAAGTAGAGGCATGGCGAGAGGAGCTGGTTAGGCAGCAGAAGGAGCGGGGGTTAATAAAGGAACCCAGTCCTGCTCCTCGCACCAAGCAAATGGTGCGTGTCGGCAGTCCGGCCCGGCCCGTTCTTGCTCCTCGCACCAAGCCTGTGGTGCGCGTCGCCAGTCCGGCCCGGCCCGTTCCTGCTCCTCGCACCAAGCCTGTGGTGCGCGTCGTCAGTCCGGCCCGGCCCGTTCATGCTCCTCGCACCAAGCCTGTGGTGCGCGTCGTCAGTCCGGCCCGGCCCGTTCCTGCTCCTCGCACCAAGCCTGTGGTGCGCATCGCCAGCCCGGCCCGTTCCTGCTCCTCGCACCAAGCCTGTGGTGCGCGTCCCCAGTCCGGCCCGGCCCGTTCCGGCTCCTCGCACCAAGCCAGTGGTGCGCGTCGCCAGTCCGGCCCGGCCCGTTCATGCTCCTCGCACCAAGCCTGTGGTGCGCGTCGCCAGTCCGGCCCGGCCCGTTCCTGCTCCTCGCACCAAGCCTGTGGTGCGCGTCGCCAGTCCGGCCCGTTCCTGCTCCGCGCACCAAGCCTGTGGTGCGCGTCGCCAGCCCGGCCCGGCCCGTTCCTGCTCCTCGCACCAAGCCAGTGGTGCGTGTCGCCAGTCCGGCCCGGCCCGTTCCTGTCCCTCGCACCAAGCCAGTGGTGCGTGTTCCTAGTCAGGTCCGGCCCGTGCCTGCTCCTCGCACCAGACCAGTGGTGCGTTTGTCCACTCCGGCACGGCCCGTGCCTGTTCCGGCTCCGGTCAGCGGCTCCACTCCGGAGCCAGAGCAGTCTGCTCCACCGGTGCCTGATCCAGCTCCGGTCAGCGGCTCCTCTCCGGAGCCAGAGCAGTCCGCTCCACCGGTGCCTATTCCAGCTCCGGTCAGCGGCTCCAGTCCAGACCATGACGTCAGCCCCTCTCCAGGTTCGGGGTCTCCCACACCAGGGTCCAGACAGGGCCTGGCGTATCGTGGGAGGAAGGAGAGGGGAAGCAGCGCGCCGAGGTCCAGACCAGACCAGGGGCGCAACAGGGAGGCGGAGAGTGAGAGGTCGTCACGCCCCGAGCCGGATCCGCCTCTGAGGCGGAATGCCCACCCGGCCCCTACCCTGTTATGTTTATGTTGTGCGGTCGGAGTCCGCACCTTTGGGGGTTCTGTCACGCCCTGACTCAGGGGACGCTTATATGTTGAGTCAGGGTGTGTATATTCCTTGTTGTGCTTTTTCTATGTGGCTTGTCTAGTATGTATAGTTCTATGTTGGCTCAGGTGGTTCCCCAATCAGAGGCAGCTGTCGCTCGTTGTCTCTGATTGGGGATCATACTTAGGCAGCCGTTTGGCACTAGTGAGTTGTGGGATCTTGTTCCGGTTAAGGTTTGTTGTATCTACCTTAGGACTTCACTTCACGTTTTGTTGTGTGTTTATTTAGTTGAATAAACATGTACGTATATCACACTACGCCTTGGTCTGTCCCGTCTTTCAACGAACGTGACAGAAGAAATGTTGTGAATTCCAAACATCTTAATTCTCCAACCACACCACTTTGAAATTCACCATAGCTCTTTCTAAGAGCATCAATGAGATTACATGAAAGTTGCAGAGCATGGTAAGGATCATGAACAAGCAACACCAAGCAGCATTAAGAAAGCAATGAGATTACATGACAAATAATGAAGGGATTCATTATTGAAATAGCAATAGCAGGTCAAGCCCAACTTGATTGATAGCCTAGATTACAAACATGTAAAATTACTACCAGTTAAAATATTGCCATTTAAATTTGACCAATCCCACTTGAAAGCCATAGTGGCACAAATATATTCAACTGTAGGCTAATACAATTAAACAAAACGACTATACCTTGTATTGCAAAATAATATTTATGTATTCAATATCCTTTATTCTTGGCAAATCAAAAATATCAACCCAAATAGAATAAATTAAGTTATTTTTTTTTAAATAGTCTAATATCACTTGAAATAAGAGTGGAATAGTCCTTCGCATTTAACACATTAGATTTCGGTCAACATCAGAGATAAATTAACGCTCACCGTTATACCACTGAAACGGGTGCATCAATACACCGGAGGTGGTCCTGGATGAGAAAGGATTTGTGTTTTATCAATAAACGGTTGATGCTACAGTGGCAGTGGGGCTTGTCCGCCGTATATGCAGTTGGCTGTTTTCAAACCACCTTATGATTCGATATTCAGCCCAAAATAGAAAATATAGCATATTTCCAATAAAAACACTGTATGGCGCTAAATGTAACCTATCGGTAAAGTTGTTGGCGTAAAGGCCAAATGGAGCGATAATTTACGCGGCGGTTCATCTTTCAGATACTGGTGTTGTTGCTAATTACGAAAATAAATTCCACCCTTCCACAGTTCAATTAAATAGGCTACCACTGATTTACCCTTCAATAATTTGATCTATTCGCAAGCAGCTTCAAACCAATGAAAACCAATTACTGTATATAACTGACCCAGCATCTGTGGAGAGAACGCTTGATCACTTATAAAAGCGATAGACATCCAGATGGTCCAATCGCTACCTGCCCTGGCCCCACTGTGAAAGTTTCCACTAGATAGCACAGCCACAAAGTCTAAATTGGTTATATCGGGTTTATGTCTTTGTGGCTGTGGTAACAAGTGACGACCAGTCTGTAACCAAGTTTGGAACCCCTTCTGTTGGCGTCGTTGTGTTGTGACGGCGCGGGCATGCTATGTTATTATACTGAACAAAAATATAAACGCAACATGCAACAATTTCAAAGATTTTACTTAAGTTACAGTTCATATAAGGAAATCAGGCAATTGAAATAAATTCATTAGGCCCTAATCTATGAATTTCACATGACTGGGAATACAGATATGCATCTGTTGGTCACAGATACCTAAAAAAAAAAATGGGTCTCACAATGTGCCTCAGTTTCTCGTCACGGTATTGATAAATTGCAACCATGTTCGTTGTCTGTAGCTTATGCCTGCCCATACCATAACGCCACCATGGGGCACTCTGTTCACAAAGTTGACATCAGCAAACTGCTCGCCCCCACACTACACCTTACACGTGGTCTGCAGTTGTGAGACAGGTTGGACATGCTGCCAAATTCTCTAAAACGACTTTGGAGGAGGCTTAGAGAAATGAACATTCAATTATTTGGCAACAGCTCTGGTGGACATTCCTGCAGTTAGCATGCCAATTGCACGCTCCCTCAAAACTTAAGACATATGTGGCATTGTGTTGTGTGACAAAACTGCACATTTTAAAGTGGCCTTTTATTGTCCCCAGTACAAGGTGCACCTGTGTAATGATCATGCTGTTTAATCAGCTTCTTGATATGTTGTCAGGTAGATGGATTATCTTGACAAAGGAGAAATGCTCACTAACAGGGATGTAAACAATTTTGTGCACAAAATTTGAGAGAAATAAGCTTTTTGTATTTAGCCTACAGGAAAATCATAATTTCATGCGGTGCAATTCTACATATAATAATTTGTTGTTGTTGTTGCAATGATCACTCAACATTTCTAAAAGTCTGTATATGAAGTGTCTGAACATGTCACATGTCACAGCTAACAATTAGTGCCCATGGTAAACTTCTCATAACATCCCATAATAACATCAGTGAGGAATGATAGAGTTGTGAGGCAGAACTTCAACATCTCAGAAGAAGTAGATCTGCTCGTATCCAGTGAAGTTGCCAGCATAGGTTGGTGTGTAGTTGTATATCAGGTACATGGCCTCTTCCTCAGGCTGGTCGAAGTGATGCAAACTTCTCCTGCCTTTTAACATAGAATATAACTTTATTGTGCATCCAAAAAGCCACATTTCGCTATTTACTAAACCTCACAAGTTAACACTATACTGTCGTAAAATAAAATCTACAATACAATATACTGTATCTGGCCGACTGTAAAGAACACAACGATTAAACTTCAATAGGTGTGATCTGATTACCCACCTTCATTGACAAAGAACTCAGCCAGTAGGGAGGCAACACGTACAGCGTCTGAGGAGTGGGGGAAGTTGAGTTTGGGGTCCCACTGGAAACGGTTCACCTCAGGATGCCACTGGACCCCATAGAAGGGGTAGGTCCTCCCTGGGGCAAAGACAGTTCCAAACTCAATACAGGATCCCACATTACCTTATGACAGTGAGCAGACTATAACCTAGTTCCTTAGACGTCCTTCCTGGTGGTGAGCAATCAGAGCAATAGTATTATTGCACTATACAATTTAATTAATACAATTATTATAATTTTGTAATAATAACAACCATACATTTGTGCAGCATAGCTCGTACAGATTATGCAGCCCACCCACACTGCTTTATGTAAAAAACAATGTAAATCACTGTGATCTGTTACAGGACAATTTTGTTAACTGAATGGATGACACATCTAAAACTGTAGTTCTACTTGTTGTTGATTATACCTTCCATGGTTGAGACAAAGATGGCACCATTCTCAGCTGTGTTCGTGGACAAGATGGAGAAGAAACTTTGTAGCTTCTCATTTTCCTTGAATGTCTGTAAGCAAAGGCCATAAGCAAAGGAGTTGATAGTCAAAACCAGTCCAGAGTCATATTGTATTCAACAGAGCTGTACGCTAAGCAATATTAATTTGAAATCTGATTGCACCTTCACGGTCACTCCATAATGGTGAAAATTCCCTGTCAAAGCTTCCTGGGATAATGCCTTCATGACATCACTGGGGAACCCCTCGAACATTTGACTGGAATGGGCCTCTGCAGGGAGAGAGGAAAGACATTCAATATAGTTTTTTAGGTTACAACCATGGGGAGCGAAATTCATCAGTCCTCTCGATTCAGCCAAGAGGAAGCATAAATGCACTGTATGAAGATGGAAACTGTTCTGCAATAAGTGTGGGAGTTGTCAGGATGTAGATTCCCTCATGAGCTTCATTGAGATTCTGACATAAGACCACTCTTGTTCTGTCTTGATCAGAAGCTCCTCCTGTATTTCCTGCCCTCCAGTGGTCGATTTTAGCATGTGCAGCATAATGAAGTCTTCAGACCCAGTCCCAAACCGTATCTTTGACCTTATCCCTAGCACTTGACTCCCCTACAGAGGTGTGAAAGGATTGGGCCATACCTGTGGTGAGGTTCAGGGGCAGGGCCATGTTCTCAGCTGTGGTTTTGGTCAGCAGGTTCTCTCCAGCCACCAGACAAGTCAGCAGCTGCATCCCCAGACATGTGCCCCAGATAGGGAAGGAGTCTCCAGCATCATTGGCCTGAAACAAGGGAACACATAAGTCTATTAGACAGTGTTGGGAGAATGTGAGATGTTTACTGATGGTAAACAGACATACAATCAAATAGACAGATGTAAAAAGAGGCCTACAGAGCATTAGACAGACAGCCAGACAGACAGACAGACACAGACAGACATTAGCCAGCTTTGCTCAGGAGCACCACTGACCTTGAGGGCAAGCCTGTAGAAGATCCCTGCCACCTTGGCAAAGTCTGATGTCTCGAGATCTGACGAACCTCCGATGAGCAGCAGGCTGTGAGATCGATCAATCAATCAATCAATCAATCGTTTTACATTTGGTTTGCAATCACGTAAAAACAATAAAATACAAAAAATTCCTACACAGAAAAAAATGATAATATGATAGCCTACCCATTAATCGACTTGAAGATTTTCTCATACTCAGCAGTACTCTGAGTCAACCTGTAGGAGAGGAACAGGCACTGATTAAAAGTGGTAAAGGTTTTAAAGATTTGAGAAATACATTTTTGGATGACCAGCCATGCACAGTTATAGGCTGCTATGTTCAACCAGTTATTTACAGTGCTGTGAAAAAGCTGGGTCATGCAGCAAGACAATGATCCAAATCACACAATCAAGTCTAGTTTGGAATGACCTAGGTCGAAGTCCAGACCTAATCCCAATTGAGATGTTGTGGCAGGACTTGAAATGAGCAGTTCATGCTTGAAAACCCACAAATGTCGCTGAGTTAAAGCAGTTCTGCATGCAAAAGTGGGCCAAAATTCCTCCACAGCGATGTGTGAGACTGATCAACATCTAAAGGAAGCATTTGGTTGCAGTCATTGCATCTAAATGTGGCACAACCAGTTATTGAGTGTGAAGGGAATTACTGTACTTTTTCACACAGGGGAATTGGTGTTACATAACTTTGTAATTAAATAAATAAAACAAGTATCCATTTTTTTGGTTATTTGTCAACTGAGGTTCCCTTTATCTAATATTAAGTTTTGGTTGAAGATCTGATAACATTCAGTTTCAAAAATATGCAAAAATAGAAAAAATCTGAAAAGGGGCAAATACATTTTCATGGCACTGTAGATGTAATATTGGTATATACCTATTGGGAAACATAAACTTTGAGGTGCAAAGTGTCTGGATTTCTCTTTGTTTGAACATGAAACAGAGGAAACCAGATACTTTTCAACAGTGAGTATGAACATATCTAACTTTATATCGGCCTACCTGATAGGCACCACTCTACTTCCCGCTGACTCTATATACTTTACATAGGAAGCAGGGATGTAGGTCTTTCCAAATGGCTTCATCACATCATCTTCTACTTCTTGAGTTAAAATTCCTGTGGGACATACAGAAATTATAAGCTACAGTCCATAACAGTGTCCATCCAGTAGGACTTCTCAAATAGTTCCAGTGAAGTTTGATGAGAATATCTGTAGACTACATAATAGACCTCAAACTACACCAGTGGAGGCCCCTCAGAGGAGGAAGGGGAACCATCCTCCTCAGTGAATTTGATATTTAAAAAAAGGTAAAACATTAAAAAAGTTATCATTTTTAGATAAAACTATACTCACGTCACCAAATAATTGATTAAACACACTATTTTGCAAAGAAGGTCTACAGTAGCCTCAACAGCACTCTGTAGGGTAGCACCATGGTGTAGCCGGAGGACAGCTAGCTTCCATCCTCCTCTGAGTACATTGACGTCAATACAAAACCTAGGAGGCTCATGGTTCTCACCGCCTTCCATAGACTTACACAGTAATTATGACAACTTCCGGAGGACATCCTCCAACCTAGCAGAGCTCTTGCAGCATGAACTGACATGTTGTCCACCCAATCAAGGGATCAGATAATTAATCTAGTACTGAAAGCATAAGCTACATCTAGCTAGCACTGCAGTGCATAACATGTTGTGAGTAGCTGACTCAAAGAGAGAGAAAGAAAATAGTTGAACAGTTTGAGCAAATTAATTTCTTCCTAAATTAATGAGAAGCAAGAGAGAAATAGAGAGAGAGATTTCGTCATGTTTTTTTCACTTTCAGTTCCACTTACTTAGCTAGCAAATGTAGCTAGCTAGTTTAGCCTACTGAAACACCCTGCTCAAACAGAGGGATGCTATGTTAGCTAGCTAGCTATGACTATCCAACACATCACTGGAAATCTTCCAAGTCAAGGTAAGCTTTGGGTTTTACTCATTTATTGCCACTGGGGCCCACCGGTGTAACTGCTTACTGACTGTACACTGTAACGTTGCTGTATGATTGTAGCAGGTTTACTAACACGTTAGTTATATTAACTATGCTGACTATGACATTACTTTAGATAATATGGTGACAACAATGTAGGCTGTGTGTAGCGGTTTGGCTTGGAAAGGTTTTTTCCCTGGTCACATACAGCTGATGTTTTGTCCACAAGCGATGGGAAGAGGTGAAAGGAGGAGAGCGCATAACGTAGATGCGAGAAGGAATACAACGTGGCTGCTATGAAACTGTGAACTGTGTTAACGCGTGATCAGGGGTGTATTCATTCTGCCGATTCTGTTGAAAAACTTGTCTTAAACAGAAGCAAACGGAACAAAACGCGGATAAACATACCTGAATTTGTCCAATAGAAACTCTTGTTTGCAACTGTTGGACTAATGATTACACCCACTATCAGCTAGATGCAGGCAAGAGTATGCAAGGCGGTATTGAATGTCACTGTCTGTCCATGTATCACTGTTTGTCACATCAAATTTGTATTTACGACCTGTGTGCACCTAAGTTGTAAACTTTCATTCATAGGCTAGGTTGTAGCAACCTCATGATGTGTATAGGGAAAATTAGAGTATCATGTAGTAGCCTAAACCTATCACTGTTACATTTAACTGGGTGAATGGCATATGACTGACAGTCATCCAATATGCTGTAATAGAAATAAGGCCATGCTCATGAAAAAAAAAATCGTCCTCCCTCATCTGAAATGGCACTGATGACAACTGAACTACACAATAAGCAAAAGTAATTCATTTTCATTAAATTCATTAAATTATATAACAGTTTCAATTTTGCATGTATTGACTTGATTTCTCTTCAAAACAAGTTATTGCTTTATGTAAGCTAATTGTTATTTTAGCTAAATTCATATTCATACATGTACATTTATGATTCGAAAACCTCTGTTTATTATTTTTTTAGAATTAAATTGAACAATATATAAACACAATTTCTTCTTCTCATAACAAAACAATCAAAACTCAATGTTTGTACAGGTCTTTATAATGTATTGTCTGTATTCCCAACTGTTTGTAATGTTTGTATACAGTTGTATACTCTTTGTTTGTTTTTGCTGTATTGTATATTTTGAATCGCTTCACCCAACAACATATATTTTTTTTACGCACCAATAATCGGTCGGTTGTTGACTGGACCCGGATCGCGTCTCGTCGGTAATGCGTCGCTCCAACAGACGAAAATTAAAGGTAAACACACCACAGTGCCTAACATTTTCTCACAGTGCAGTTCGAACAGATCTGTCGCCCGTTATGACAGTGTGTTATTGAAAACTTATTGAAAACTAAAAAGGAGGAAGTGTTTATAGAAAAAGCCTGCAAGACAACTCCCACGCGATGTGCAAGGGGGAAGTCAGGAGATTCCAGTTTGACATGTGAGATTTCTTTAAGCACAAGGTCCTGTGCACTATTGTATTTAAGGTAAGAATATCTGCAATTCCACCAGACAAACAGATTTATCGGGTGGTTAATTGTGCCATAACATAATTGGAAATGGAGACTCCATTGTTGCAAAATGTGTATGTGGTCATTGTTTGCATTAACTGGTGAATCCCAGATGATACATGAATGAGCCACATCATATCTGGCAGTGGATCCAGGTAATTCTGTTTTAAAGGCCCAGTTCAGATTTTCCTGTGTTTTATATACACTATATTGCCACACTATGAGGTTGGAATAATACTGTGAAATTGTGAAAATGATAATACCCTTTTAGTATAAGTAATGTTTGAAAGGACCGCTTGAAATGTCTACCTGTTTTGGTGGGATGGAGTTTTGGCCTGCCTGGTGATTCAATTAGTTAATATACCAATAAGAAAGAGTTCCAAACCTCTGCTAATAACAGCTAGATTTCAGTTTCCCCCTCCCAACTAAGACCACTCCCAGACAGTCCTAGCAAAATTCTAGCTTGAGAAATTGCTCTTTGCTTAGAAGTTATTTTTGTTTCTTTTTGACAATTTTAATTGAAACAATCACAGTTAAGGTAGTTAATTTTGACCCAGAAATGATTTGATATTGAGATAAAAACAGCTGGATTGGACCTTTAAAAGGCTAGTAGTGAATAGGCTCCAGACAAGACTGTGAATTTTGACCTGCTGAATGAATAGCCTATTCATTTAAGGTGTCACCTTTTCATATAGGCTAACTCTGTAGAATTATAAGAGACATGCACTGAAATATTAAATTACATTTAAATTCAAGGATTATACAGATGAACTGATGCCACCATGTTGAGATGTGGAGGTACAGTATTTATGCCATGGGACATGGGCATTTGGAGGTGTCATGCTGGGAGAAACTAGAGAAGTCAAAGGTTCTGTGGTTGGAACCTGGAGCTTCTGCAACATGAGGGAGAAACAGGAAAGTACTAGGAACGTTTATTCACACATGTCATAGTAATTGCATACTCATATCAGCTTGAAACATACAAAATACTCACACAAAAATCTGTATGTTGCCGAAAACACAAGCTTAAGTTACAGTAGACTACATAATATTGCCACTTATTTCACAATAAGACAGGTTTCTCAAGTTTGACTTCCAAACCATCAGCGGTCTCATCTCTAAAGGGAGGTATGTAAAAATAATTATACAGCCAGACACTGCTAGGAAAAGCAGAACTTTGAATACAGCTTAACTTTGAATACTGGGAGCTAGAATGCAAGTCCCCCACATAGCCTATACCAACTTAAAGGAAAATTCCACTCCAAAACTATATTTTGGTATTTGTTTCATTAGTCCACTGCTGGTACAGTACCAAAATGTTTTGCATGTCAGCAATCAAGTTTTAAAGATATAGAACTTTCAAAGTACAGAAAGAGTCACAGTATCTTTATTATTACACTGTTGCTACTCGCTGTTTATTATCTATGCATAGTCACTTTACCCCTACCTACATGTACAAATTATTTCGACTAGCCTGTACCCCCGCACATCGACTCGGTACCGGTACCCCCTGTATACATAATAATGGCGCCGGAGGGGATGACGTTTTACGGGCTCCAAACCAACTGTGCTATTTTGTTTGTTTGTAACTTATTTTGTACATAATGTTGCTGCTACTGTCTCTTATGACCGAAAATAGCTTCTGGACATCAGACCAGTGGTTACTCAACTCGAACTGGGCCCCGTGTAGCTCAGTTGGTAGAGCATGGCGCTTGCAACGCCAGGGTTGTGGGTTCGATTCCCACAGGGGGGCCAGTATGAAAAATAAAATGCTCTGGATAAGAGTGTCTGCTAAATGACTAAAAATAAATAACAACAACAACAACAAAAAATATATAAAAATAATAAAAGAGAAAAAGCAAACTAAAAAATATATATATACAGTGGGGGAAAAAAGTATTTAGTCAGCCACCAATTGTGCATGTTCTCCCACTTAAAAAGATGAGAGAGGCCTGTAATTTTCATCATAGGTACACGTCAACTATGACAGACAAATTGAGAAAAAGAAATCCAGAAAATCACTTTGTAGGATTTTTAATGAATTTATTTGCAAATTATGGTGGAAAATAAGTATTTGGTCACCTACAAACAAGCAAGATTTCTGGCTCTCACAGACCTGTAACTTCTTCTTTAAGAGGCTCCTCTGTCCTCCACTCGTTACCTGTATTAATGGCACCTGTTTGAACTTGTTATCAGTATAAAAGACACCTGTCCACAACCTCAAACAGTCACACTCCAAACTCCACTATGGCCAAGACCAAAGAGCTGTCAAAGGACACCAGAAACAAAATTGTAGACCTGCACCAGGCTGGGAAGACTGAATCTGCAATAGGTAAGCAGCTTGGTTTGAAGAAATCAACTGTGGGAGCAATTATTAGGAAATGGAAGACATACAAGAACACTGATAATCTCCCTCGATCTGAGGCTCCACGCAAGAACGGTGAGCAAAAATCTCAGAACCACACGGGGGGACCTAGTGAATGACCTGCAGAGAGCTGGGATCAAAGTAACAAAGCCTACCATCAGTAACACACTACACCGCCAGGGACTCAAACCCTGCAGTGCCAGACGTGTCCCCCTGCTTAAGCCAGTACATGTCCAGGCCCGTCTGAAGTTTGCTAGAGTGCATTTGGATGATCCAGAAGAGGATTGGGAGAATGTCATTTGGTCAGATGAAACCAAAATAGAACTTTTTGGTAAAAACTCAACTCGTCGTGTTTGGAGGACAAAGAATGCTGAGTTGCATCCAAAGAACACCATACCTACTGTGAAGCATGGGGGTGGAAACATCATGCTTTGGGGCTGTTTCTCTGCAAAGGGACCAGGACGACTGATCCGTGTAAAGGAAAGAATGAATGGGGCCATGTATCGTGAGATTTTGAGTGAAACCCTCCTTCCATCAGCAAGGGCATTGAAGATGAAACGTGGCTGGGTCTTTCAGCATGACAATGATCCCAAACACACCGCCCGGGCAACGAAGGAGTGGCTTCGTAAGAAGCATTTCAAGGTCCTGGAGTGGCCTAGCCAGTCTCCAGATCTCAACCCCATAGAAAATCTTTGGAGGGAGTTGAAAGTCCGTGTTGCCCAGTGACAGCCCCAAAACATCACTGCTCTAGAGGAGATCTGCATGGAGGAATGGGCCAAAATACCAGCAACAGTGTGTGAAAACCATGTGAAGACTTACAGAAAACGTTTGACCTGTGTCATTGCCAACAAAGGGTATATAACAAATTATTGAGAAACTTTTGTTATTGACCAAATACTTATTTTCCACCATAATTTGCAAATAAATTCATAAAAAATCATACAATGTGATTTTCTGGATTTTTTTCCCTCATTTTGTCTGTCATAGTTGACGTGTACCTATGATGAAAATTACAGGCCTCTCTCATCTTTTTAAGTGGGAGAACTTGCACAATTGGTGGCTGACTAAATACTTTTTTTCCCCACTGTATATAATGAGTCCGACGCGAAGGATATACTGCTTTCCCGAGACCAGGCCCAAATCCCCATCTTTCGCATGAAGAAAAGACAGAGATACAGGGGGCAGAGGTCGGGGTGCCTTGTGAGAATTCGTTGGCGAGTAGGTAAACCGCCACTACCTTTCGTCCTATTGGCCAACGTGCAATCATTGGAAAATAAACTGGATGATCTACGATTAAGACTATCTTACCAACGGGACATTAAAAACTGTAATATCTTATGTTTCACCGAGTCGTGGCTGAATGACGACACAGATAATATAGAGCTTGCTGGGTTTTCCGTGCATCGGCAGGACAGAACAGATACGTCTAGTAAGACGAGGGGTGGGGGTGTGTGTCTATTTGTCAATAACAGCTGGTGAGCAATGGTCTAATATTAAAGAAGTCTCGATGTATTGCTCGCCTGAGGTAGAGTACCTCATGATAAGCTGTAGACCACAATATCTAGCAAGAGAGTTCTCATCTATATTATTCATAGCCATCTATTTACCACCACAAACCGATGCTGGCACTAAGACCGCACTCGGGAGCTGTATAAGGCCATAAGCAAACAAGAAAATGCTCATCCAGAAGCGGCGCTCCTAGTGGCCGGGGACTTTAATGCAGGCAAACTTCAATCCGTTTGACCTCATGTCACATGTGCAACCAGAGAAAATAAAAAAAGAACTCTAGACCACCTTTACTCCACACACAGAGACGCATACAAAGCTCTCCCTCGCCCTCCATTTGGCAAATCTTACCATAATTATATCCTCCTGATTCCTGCTTACAAGCAAAAACTAAAGCAGGAAGTACCAGTGACTCACTCATTACGGAAGTGGTCAGATGATGCGGATGCTACACTACAGGACTGTTTTGCTAGCACAGCCTGGAATATGTTCCGGGATTCATCCAATGGCATTGAGGTGTATACCACCTCAGTCACCGGCTTCATCAATAAGTGCATCGACGACGTCGTCCCCACAGTGACCGTACGTACATATCCCAACCAGAAGCCATGGATTACAGGCAACATCCCCACCAAGCTAAAGGCTAGAGCTGATGCTTTCAAGGAGCGGGACACTAATCCGGACGCTTATATGAAATCCCGCTATGCCCTCAGACGAACCATCAAACAGTCAAATGGTCAATACAGGACTAAGATTGAATCCTACTACACCGGCTGTGACCCTCGTCGGATATGGCAGGGCTTGCAAACTATTATGGACTACAAAGGGAAACCCAGCCGCGAGCTGTCCAGTGATGTGAGCCTACCAGACGAGCTAAATGCCTTTTATGCTCGCTTCGAGGCAAGCAACACTGAAGCATGCATGAGAGCACCAGCTGTTCCGGACGACTGTGTGATCCCGCTCTCCCGTAGCCGATGTGCGCAAGACCTTTAAACAGGTTAACATTCACAAGACCGCGGGGCCAGACGGATTACCAGGACGTGTACTCCGAGCATGCGCGGACCAACTGGCAAGTGTCTTCACTGACATTTTCAACCTCTCCCTGACCGAGTCTTTAATACCTACATGTTTCAAGCAGCCACCATAGTCCCTGTGCCCAAGAAAGCGAAGGTAACCTGCCTAAATGACTACCGCCCCGTAGCGCTCACAGCGGTAGCCATGAAGTGCTTTGAAAGGCTGGTCATGGCTCACATCAACACCATCATCCCGGAAACCCTAGACCCACTCTAATTTGCATACCGCCCCACAGATGACGCAATCTCAATCGCACTCCACACTGCCCTTTCCCACCGGGACAAAAGGAACACCAATGTGAGAATGCTGTTCATTGACTACAGCTCAGCGTTCAACACCATAGTGCCCACAAAGCTCATCACTAAGCTAAGGACCCTGGGACTAAACACCTCCCTCTGCAACTGGATCCTGGACTTCCTGACGGGTAGGTAACAACACAAAAGCCACACTGATCCTCAACACAGGGGCCCCTCAGGTGTGCATGCTTAGTCCCCTCCTGTACTCCCTGTTCACCCATGACTGCGTGGCCAAGCACGACTCCAAGACCATCATTAGGTTTGCTGACGACACAACAGTGGTAGGCCTGATCACCGACAACGATGAGAAAGCCTATTGGGAGGAGGTCAGAGACCTGGCAGTGTGGTGCCAGGACAACAACCTCTCCCTCAATGTGAGCAAGACAAAGGAGCTGATCGTGGACTACGTGAAAAGGAGGGCCGACAGGCCCCCATTAACATCGACAGGGCTGTAGTGGAGCGGGTCGAGAGTTTCAAGTTCCTTGGTGTCCACATCACCAACGAACTATCATGGTCCAAACACACCAAGACAGTCGTGAAGAGGGCATGACAACACCTTTTCCCCCTCAGGAGACTGAAACTATTTGGCATGGGTCCCAAGATCCTCAACGTTATACAGCTGCACCATCGAGAGGATCCTGACCGGTTGCATCACCGCCTGGTATGGCAACTGCTCGGCATCCGACCTTAAGGCGCTACAGAGGGTAGGGCGTATGGCCCAGTACATCACTGGGGCCAAGCTTCCTGCCATCAAGGACCTACAGTATATACTAGGCGGTATTAGAGGAAGGCCCAAACAATTGTCAAAGACTCCAGTCACCCAAGTCATAGACTGTTCTCTCTGCTACCGCACGGCAAGCAGTCTATGTCCAAAAAGGCTCCTTAACAGCTTCTACCCCAAGCCATAAGACTGCTGAACAATTAATCAAATGGCCACCCGGACTATTTACATTGCTGCTACTCACTGTTTATTATCTATGCATAGTCACTTTACCCCTACCTACATGTACAAATTACCTTGACTAACCTCTACCCCCACACATTGACTCGGTACCGGTACCCCCTGTATATATCCTCGTTATTGTTATTTTATTGTGTTACTTTTTATTTTATTTTTTACTTCAGTTTATTTAGTAAATATTTTCTTAACTATTTATTGAACTTCATTTTTGGTTAAGGGCTTGTAAGTAAGCATTTCACAGTAAGGTCTACACATGTTGTAGTCGGAGCATGTGACAAATAACATTTGATTTAATATGGTGCGTTTTGCATGAAAGTTTCCCAAAAAATGAAAGGTTTGTGACCCACTGCTCAAATAGAATTGAATAGAACAGAAGCTGATATAATCAGTCTTCTAGGTGTAGGTGGTGTTGCGGAGGTGGCCATAGAGTTTGCTGTCCAGGTTGATGAGCTGTCGGAGGAAGCCTCTGTTGGGGATCACACCGCGGTTATCCTTCACAGCACAGATGGCATCCACCAGGGTCAGGTTCTGTCTCAGCATCAGGTAGGCAAGAACCAGGGTGGCTGAACGACTCACCCCCACCGCACAGTGCACCAGCACTATACCTGAGGGAGAGGTGGGGGGGTAGAGGGTAAAAAGAGGGGAGAGAACATGGATCTTTTCACACTAAGCCCACTGTGGTACTGTAACTTCCCCTCTGGAAACTCCTTCTTCCTTTCAGTGTGACCTTTCAGTGCGTTGCAGATAGAAATGTAATGTTTGCAAAGGAAATAATTATTCGACATGTACAATGCACATTTCATCATACACTTGGCCATACCACACTTTTAACATTATACAGGCATTCCCCATTTTAACAACGTATTACTCTATAACAAGCTATAACATACAATCTATGATGAAGTACTTTATACAATCAATGATGCAGTACTTATAACTTCTCCTTCACTGAGAAGGCCCTGGTCTGGACTTCCACTCACCTCCTTCACTGAGGGCCCTGTGGATGAAGTCTGCTGCAGTCTGGAAGTTGACACTCATGTCAAAATTACAGGAGTCATGGGCCTCGATGCCAAAGTACTTGATGTTCATGCCCAGGTATGTCTCCGCCCCGTCTCGCCGTTTACTGTGGTTTGCGTTCAAGACGTGGGTGACACGATGGTTGGCCAACTGGCGGACATTCGTAGCACTGTCCCTATGAAAACCACAAGTTTCAAGTTTATTCAAAAACACTGCATAACAACTATGAAAATAGATGTTTGTACATGTTGAGGACAAGTCTAGAATAAACAAATAAATGCAGTCTACAATGAACAAGTAACAAATAATTTTTCCGCATTTTGTTATGTTACAGCCTTATTCTAAAATGGATTAAATAAAAAAACAATCCTCATCAACTACACACAATATCCCATAATGACAAATCAAAAACAGGTTTTTAGAAATGTTTGCAAATGTATTACAAATAAAAAACAGAAATACCTTATTTACATAAGTATTCAGACCCTTTGCTATGAGACTTGAAATTGAGCTCAGGTGCATCCTGTTTCCATTGATCACCCTTGAGAAGTTTCTACAACTTGATTGGAGACCACCTGTGTTAAATGAAATTGATTGGACATGATTTGGAAAGGCACACAACTGTCTATTTAAGTTCCCACAGTTGAAAGTGCATGTCAGTGCAAAAACCAAGCCATGAGGTCGAAGGAATTGTCCGTAGCACCGAGGCAGGATTTTTTTGAGGTACAGATCTGGGGAAGGGTACCAAAAAATGTCTGCAGCATTGAAGGTCCCCAAGAACACAGTGGCCTCCATCATTCTTAAATAGAAGAAGTTTGGAACCACCAAGACTCTTCCTAGAGCTGGCCACCTGGCCAAACTGAGAAATCGGGGGAGAAGGGTCTTGGTCAGGGAGGTGACCAAGAACCTGCTGGTCACTCTGACAGAGCTCCAGAGTTCCTCTGTGGAGATGGGAGAACCTTCCAGAAGGACAACCATCTCTGCAGCACTCCACCAATCAGGCCTTTATGGTAGAGTGGCCAGACGGAAGCCACTCCTCAGTAAAAGGCACATGACAGCCCACTTGGAGTTTGCCAAAAGGCACCTAACGACTCTCAGACCATGAGAAACAAGATTCTCTGGTCTGATGAAACCAAGATTGAACTGAATACCAAACCTGGCACCATCCCTACCGTGAAGCATGGTGGTGGCAGCATCATGCTGTGGGGATGTTTTTCAGCGGCAGGGACTGGGAGACCAGTCAGGATCGAGGCAAAGATGAACGAAGCAAAGTACAGAGAGATCCTTGATGAAAACCTGCTCCAGAGCGCTCAGGACCTCAGATTGGGGCGAAGGTTCACCTTCTAACAGGACAACGACCCTAAGCACACAGCCAAGACAACGCAGGAGTGGCTTCGGGACAAGTCTCTGAATGTCCTTGAGTGACCCAGTCAGAGCCCGGACTTGAACCCGATCTAACATCTCTGAAGAAACCTAAAAATAGCTGTGCAGGGACGCTCCCCATCCAACCTGACAAAGCTTGAGAGGATCTGCAGAGAAGAATGGGAGAAACTCCCCAAATAAAGGTGTGCCAAGCTTGTAGCGTCATCCCAAGAAGACTTGAGGCTGTAATCGCTGCCAAAGGTGCTTCAACAATGTACTGAGTAAAGGGTCTGAATATTTATGTAAATGTAATATTTGTTTAGTTTTTTTTTAATTTGCAAACATTTCTAATATCCTGTTATTGCTTTGTCATTATGGGGTATTGTGTGTAGATTGATGAGGAAAAACAAAACAATTGTCAATTTTAGAATAAGGCTGTAACGTAACAACATTTGGAAAAAGTCAAGGTGTCTGAATACTTTCCGAATGCACTGTACATATAGATTGGATAAGAGCAAATAACTGGCAATCTGATATTAAGTTTTCACACTACTGTGGTCCACATTGGGAACTATGATCGGATAAACCTATGCACTTTCCCAACACAGAATTCAAGTTACTTTAGAGGGCCCAAGCATTTAAAAACTGATTTATGATCAGCTCCCCTTACACACATCGGAGCCTCGTCCAAATGATGCCTTGGATTAGTCTCTATGGATCCGATGATGTACAAAATTCTTGTCCACTTAAAGTGACCATAGGTTAAATTCCAGTGTCAACCAAAATGAAAGGAAACATATTGTCACTGCACTTACTGGTCTCCAATGTAAAGTCTGGGCCACACTTCGTCTGCATGGCTGATGATGGCTTTCCCAGTGAACAGGAGTCGTTCCAGCTCAAACACAGCCAGCCCCGGTGAACTCAGGTCAACCTCCACCTTACGAGGAGGGGGTCTGTCGTTCCAGGACGGGGGGAGTTTGGAGGTAAAAGACATTTGTTCTGCTTTTAAAAGATCTGGTAAATCTCTGCTACAATACCTCCGCAGGTTACATATAAATCCAGTTTTTCTTCAAAGTGGTTTGAAGCCCAGTCCGAGAATGAAGACCATCTTTTTTTAATATTGCAGCTTCTGCGTTTTGCTGGAACCGGTTCTTGGAAAAGGCAGTGTAAATGAGCCCTACTGTATAAAGGATCTGGTCTATCACCATGCAAGGGAGACAGACTAACTATATCTCCATACTTCTTTCTAGAGCAGCAAAAGTATTGATTGTAGGTTCATTTCACAGGAATCCTGAAGAGGGATGAACAGGTGTGGGTTTTATAAGGGTGCCTTGCTTCGGCGTTGCTTGCTCCTGGGAGTCTTCAGAGCAATCTGACGCCGTCCCACAAATCAAAGTCAATGCGTGTTCCACAAGGCTCGGAGAGACCGTGTTATGCTTTCGCATCAAATAGCTACCTATTTAAAGATCTGAAGGCTAGCTGGCAGGCAAGGGTGTGTGCGGACATACACTGCCTTCTCAACTTCACCAAAATACATTCATTTCATTTTTCTCATGGCTAGCCATTCTGAAATGGAGATAGGGATTCTTTAGGGAGGGAAACTATTCACAGAATGAATTAAATCCATAGAGAAAAGATATCAACTTGCAGTGTGTTTTGTCTCACTTACATTACCCCTCACTTCATTCAAATTTCTCTTTCATTTTCTCTGTCCCACCTATCATATGACGAACTCTTGTTAATTGTGAGTGTTTATGGTATGTTTTCCAAAAATACTATAAAATAACATGCATATAACACATTTGAAAAATGTACTGACATTTAATGCAATTCCTCAGTTTGAGCTGTAGTAATTTCTGAATCCGTCAGGAAAATATTCCCATCTTGTGTAGGAAACATGCATTACGTCAGAAACCGCTGTAGACAGGACCTTGGTCCCCGTTCCTGTATTTAAGTTGTCTACTATATATTACAAATATATATATTAATAGTGAATGGTGCTTTATCTGAACACAAAAATAACATCACAGGAAAACATGACAAACAGAACATTTTGTTCCATGCAAAGCTTAAGAGATTTTAAGTTTATTTTTTATAACGATTTGAAAAAGCACCTGCCGATATTATGGCACTCAACAAAGTAGCTGATTTCTAAGAAATTAGCACAGTCTACGAAATAAGTGATTTTTGGTGCTAGATTAAATAAGAAAAGCATCTGATTTGTTGTTTTGAAATAAAAAAGAGAAGCGAGTCAAACATCCAATCATAGTGCTGTAGGATGAAGCTGACCCAACCACCTGTTCCAATACTTTGACAATACATCCTTCTTCCTTAAAATATCACTGGGCCCGTATCCATAAAGCCTCTTAGAGTAGGAGTGCTGATCTAGGATCAGTTATCACCTTTTAGATCATAATGAATAAGATTATATGGACAGGGAGGACCTGAAACTAGATCAACACTCCTACTCCGAGACGATTAGTGGATATGGGTCCTGGTCTGATATGAACTTGAATGGTAAAACTGTGGAAGAATGGTCAGAGATTACTCTATAGAAGGAAGTATTGGGACAGGGTCTAAGGTCAGTTTTCCTTTTCGTCCTTCGAAGAATAACGCTAATCTGATCATAGATCTGCACTTAATTACAATGTCTACCACCAATCAATGGCAATAGCATTGTGGAGGAGTTGTAGACAAACTACTATACAGCACATACCAGGGTTGGCATCAATTCCATTTTTAATTCCATCTATTCAGGAAATTAATTGAAACTTGCTCAATATTTCCATTGAGGTACTTTAAGTCATTAATTGAATTTCAATTAATTTCTTCCATCGACCGCAATGAAAAGCAATTGACCCTACCTTTGTAGATACTGAAGAAAAAAGTGTAAATGAACATAATAGTGTGTAACGTTACCCACCCAGGGATTGATATTAAAGTCTAAAAGGGCACTTGCCCATCGGGCAAGTCAGGAGTATTTTTTGGTTGCTCAAAGATTATGATCACTTGCCCGAAAATGTAAATTATGCAGAAGTGCCATATTGCCTGCCTTTCAATTACTTTAAATCAGTTTTTTTTAAATAGACTTGCCCGACTGCCATAAATTCTCTGTCTTTCACTTAAAATAAATATACATTTTAGGCTATTGGAATTCATTGTAGTTTGGTTGTTTTTAAAAACAGATCACCTGCCTAATGGAGCAACCTCAGAGCAGGCTCAACTTGAGCAACTGCTCAGTTCACTTCCCCAAGGCAATAGGGCAACCCTTAATATCAATCCCTGCCACCCCTGTGGCGATTTGGAAGGCTGTGTTTGAATGCACACTGTTTGCATTCTGCTTACAATGACAAGTGGGAGATAAGGTTAGGGTTAGTGATAAAGGGGAAATCTCATGGTAGTGCAAATGGTTCGCAACATGTAAGAAAACATGGTGAATGGAACACTCATGGTAGAAGTGGCCTTGAAAACACAGATCTAGGATCAGATTAGCCTACGCCAAATCCTAACCTTAATAACCAGGCAAAAACGTCTCACCCTATCAGTGATTAAGGGGCAACGTTTACCTACTTTGAAAGGAACATGGTGACACTATATGAAACCACCATTATAAGACTACATTACACTGGCACAAGCATGACATAACCGATGCTTTAAGCCATCATGGACACTAATGTCGGGTTATGACAACTAACCCAACAACACCATAACTTAGTCATGACTTGATATGTACAACCATTACATTTGCCATCATGAATACTTTGATATGGCATCTCTTTTGTTCCTGATCACACCTGCATGAAGTAGCCTAAGCTGGCCTGATTCCAAACCAAACCAACCCCTAAGTCCTTGTCGACAACCATTCTTTCTATCTAAACCTTTACAATCCGGGAGGTGTAGTCAACAAACAGGGACTTAAGCATTTAATTCCAAGGAACCAGTTCGGATATGAAATAAGGACCACAACCTGACCGTGGAAGATTCAAATGTCACAAAAAAAGAACAGTGAGACCCTTAGAACCAGAACCGGTCCAATTCAGAAGGCCTTTTTCTCCAGCCGGTCCAGTATGGCCTGGATCCTCTGCACAGCCTCCTTCCGGGCCTGCCTAACCACTTCCTGTCCCTGAGTCTCCACTGAGTCCAGAACCAGCAGCTCCTTGGTCAGCAGTTCCTCCAGGTACCGGTAACTCTTGTCCGATTTTTTACCCACAAACTCGTCCACATCCTCATGGAGCAAAAGCACCCGGGCCATGACCTGCTGGACTTTGGCCAGGCTGGGGTTGTCGCTCAGGGGCTGGGGCCCGATCGGACCCTGGGACTGGGCTGGGGTTGGAGGCTCACCTTGGGAAGGCTTTGGCTCCTGCGCCCCCCCTCGCCATGGTTTGTTGTACATCTGGGGAGGTGAGCTGAAGTCGACAGGCTTGCCATTAGGGGGGTTAGGGGAGGGGGCTGGTCTGGATTTGGGTCCCACCTGTGGGGCACACTGGTGCTGGTGGGGTCCTGGGTAGTGCTGGTCCTGAGGAGGTAAAAAAGATTGTCTTAGACAATTAGTGTATAATGAATAGAAATTAAATGAATTCAGACCCAAGACAGCTATGGTACCAGAGGAGGATTTGAGCTTTTATCTGAAATATCCCCTTTCTTCCAAGAATAAGTAAATTAGGCCCACTTAGAGGGTATTTTAGAAACAATATGTTCAAATAAAGGAGACGAGACGACCAAAGACCAATTTAGGTAACTGAGATGCCTCCCTTGTGTTCCACACGTACCTTGGCTTCATAGGGGGGTGGGGCTCCAGTGCCAGTGCCTGGCCAGGCTGGGGGGTGTTGCGGGCGGACAGGGGTCCCATAGTTGCTGTGTAGAGGTTGGGTGCCTGGCTGCCACTGCTGCTGCTGGTGTGAGGGCCCATACCCACCCGAGTGGGCCCAAGCCTCAGCCTGTGGCCTAGGGTGAAGGGCCTGTCCAGTGGGGTATTGGGGGTTTGGGGGCAATGCAGGACCACCTTCCCCATAGTGTGGGTAAGACCCAGGAGGATAGCTAGGGGCCTGGGAGAAAATAGACAACAAGCACCATTATACCCAACTGCCTTTACATCAGACACCGTTAAACACTGCCCTGCACTGGTTGAATGAACTTACCCCTTGACAGTGTGGTCCAGGGTAGTGGTGGTGCTGATGTTGGTGCTGGGCGTGTGGTTGGCCTGACCCCCCTGTGCTCTGCTCTGGTCCTTGGCAACCCTGGCTAGGGTACTGGCCTGTTGCCTGCCTGGGAGACATCTGCTCTGCACAGTAGAATGGGTTGGATGGGTGGAAAGAATTTGCAGAATACTGGCCTGGACCAGGGTTATAGACGCCATGGCCATTTGGATATGCTTGCATTGCCTGGATAGGGAGAGAAAGGGAATGTGTGCATACATCAGTAAGTGTTTGAATGTGAGTGCCAGACTGCCAGTCTGTGAAAATATGTGTGCGTGAGTAACAAAGTGTCAGGGAAGGGTGAGAGCCCTTGAGTCTATGGATAAGGACTTAATCCCCATGTATAGCTGTGGATTTAGAGGGCCTTTGCTATGACATAACATAACATGAGGCAGTACTGTACCTGTGGGTTGTAAGGTGGCTGCACATCGGATCCTGAAGGATAGGCATTTGGATAGTGCCCTGCTGTGGAATGTGTCTGAGGGTACCAGTAGTTTGAGGAGTAACCAGGGTATTGGGAAGCGTCCTGCAGGCATATGAGTCTCAAAATCAGCAATGTTTAAATAGATAGCTATATTGACCAGAGTAAACAGTAACCCTAGACCTCTATTGCCACGTCACTTCAAGAACTTGTTTGACCAAAATATCCAATCATCAAATGCAGCAAGACACTGACAGAATGCAAAAGCATTTCCTACTGTATTACATAATAGCTAACTGACGTTCGCTAGCAGCAGAAGCATCACAAAACAGTAGCCATTAACTAGCTAGCTAGGATCTAACTAGGATATTTAGCATACACTACAAACTACATAACTAGACAATCTGCATGTCAAATATAACTAACTAAGCAAGTTAGATAACGTTAGCTAGCAATATAGGAAATCTTACTAGTTGGGACTGACGCGGTCAGAAGACGGCTAGCTAGCTGGCTAGAACGCAGGCTAGCCAGCTAACGTTAGCTAATGAACGTTAAACTTTATACACAGTACAAAAAGACAAAAGCTTGTTTACGAACATTAAATCGTATGTTCTAAAATGTGATTAACATAACTAGCTAGCTATCTACGTGTTGATATGAATTAGCTTCAATGTGTCTTACCATAGCGTTACTCCAGTTCACGTTATTATTTTCCGAGTTGAAATTTGAGGGCCAGGCGGATTTGGGATTCGACTGCATTTGATGATGCATAACCCAAGCAGCGTCCCCAGCACTTCTGTCGTTTGTCATTTAAAAAAATCGTGATAAAATCGACTGTCAAATCGGAGGGCTCTGACTGCTATGAAAAATAAATGCTTTATTGAAATTCTCGAGTTATAGAACGCATTGATCATGGACAGCTAAATATATTCTACTTTGCCCCTTTAATTTTTCGCCCCTCCCTCTTCTTTTTTCCCCCACATGCGTAGAATATTTGGTATTTTGACCAATAGGCTCTCAGAGTTTAGAGCAGATCTCTACGAATGCGTGGGTTTAAACCAATGATTTGTTTAAACAAATGGCGATGGGTTTAAAAGTATACGAAAACTATTTTTTTAACTTTATAAATACAATTCGTGGTAGTTGTTTGAATGGCCTAATATTTGTGTATTCTTAACAATCAAAGGCATGATCATTTAAAGTATTACATTATTAGAAAAATGAAATGTCCTAATTCTACATCAGTTATTAAAGTTATATTTGCCTAAATTGTCACTTAATAACTCAATCGAAATTCAAATAACATTTTTATTATATCTATTATCGGTTATCGGAATAAACGACAGAACATTTTCCAATGTGCCGTGCCATCGGCGTTTAATGGGTTAAAATTCTACAGGAAGCGTTCCGTGAGCGTGTGCGTTCCATGCGCTTCCTGTAGAGAGGATACAGCTATATTTTTGAACGAGTTTCATGGCTTTATACATTTTCTACACAGCGATTCGGTACACACGATCAAAATGAACTACATGCCAGGGACTGCGAGTCTCATCGATGATATAGACAGTAAGTTGGGATATCGAAGGTTAGGCTGAGTTGAGGCAGAAGTGTGAGTGAAAAGCCCACAATATTTCCAACGTTCGAAAACAGTGATGATGATGATAATGATCAAATAAAGTCACTATTATATTATAAACCCCTTCTTGTTAACTATTCATCATTCGTCACGGGGCGACCTTGCAACATTGTATCCAAAACTCAGTGTGTGGGGGGGGACAACAACAACAACGATTGGATACATTGTAACCACGTGCGGTCGCTCAACTATAAACATTCATCTCTTTTTTGTTGTTGCAGAAAAACATCTTGTACTTCTTCGAGATGGAAGAACGCTAATTGGGTTTCTGAGAAGCATTGACCAGTTTGGTATGGCAAATTAACAACCTAATAATCAAATTGTGGTTTAAAAACCAGCCGCCTTAGCGTACTTTAATGTTGTCAATACTCAGATAATACAACTTATTCACAAGTAGGTACATTCAGGCAATCAGAGGGAAAATTATCTAAACTTCCCTATCACTTGATCTTCTCTTTCAGCCAACCTAGTTTTTCATCAAACAGTCGAGCGCATCCATGTGGGCAAGAAGTTTGGAGATATTCCCAGAGGAATCTTCATTGTGAGAGGAGAGAATGTTGTTTTGCTTGGAGAAATAGTAAGTATTCATCCATGCCACCAGTGGTGGAAAAAGTACTCAACTGTCATACTTGAGTAAAAGTAAAGATACCTTAATAGAAAATGACTCAAGTAAAAGTGGAAGCCACCCAGTAATATACTACTTGAGTAAAAGTCTAAAAGTATTTGGTTTTAAATATACCTAAGTATCAAAAGTAAATGCAATTGCTAAAATATACTTAAGTATCAAAAGTAAAAGTATAAATAATTTCATATTCCTTATATTAAGCAAACCAGATGGCACAATTTTTTACTTTTTTATTTATTGGCGGATACCCAGAGGTAAATAAATAATAAATAATATGCCATTTAGCAGACGCTTTCATCCAAAGCGACTTACAGTCATGCGTGCATACATTTTTGTGTATGGGTGGTCCCGGGGATCGAACCCACTACCTTGGCGTTACAAGCGCCGTGCTCTACCAGCTGAGCTACAGAGGACCACAGGTCCAGGTACACTCCAACATAATTTAGAAACAAAGCATTTGTGTTTAGTGAGTCCGCCAGATCAGAGGCATAACCAGGGATGTTCTCTTGATAAGTGCATGAATTTGACCATTTTCCTGTCATTTTACATTTTAGTCATTTAGCAGACGCTCTCATCCAGAGCGACTTACAGGAGCAATTAGGGTTACGTGCCTTGCTCAAGGGCACATCGACAGATTTTTCACCTAGTCAGCTCGGGGATTAGAATCAGCGACCTTTCAGTTACTGGCACAACGCTCTTAACCACTAAGCTACCTGCCGCTGTCAAAATGTAACAAGTATTTTTGGGTGTCAGGGAAAATGTATGGAGTAAAAAGTACATTATTTTCATTAGGAATGTAGTAAAGTAAAAGTTGTCTAAAATATAAATAGTAAAATGCAGATACCCCAAAAAACTACTTGAGTAGTACATTAAAGTATTTGTACTTAAGTACTTTCCACCACTGCATGCCACCCTCTTGTTCTTTATCAGTACTTCAAGGCTGCTTTCCTTAGTAGAGTAGGCCTACACACAGTAATTTGTTTGTGTTAAAGTAAGCCTGTTGATTAGAATCATATTAGGATCATAGAGAATGAAAAACAACCAGAAATAACAGCTGATTTTCTGGTTCATTTAAGAAAGCTAAACACAGATATGTGTGTTTGGTTGTTGAGTCAATTAGACCATGCCCATTTCAAGCTTATCTTTCTGGGCCAGTATGAAAAACTCTAAGTCGCTCTGGATAAGAGTGTCTGCTAAATTACTAAAATGTAAAAATGTAAAACTAAAATGTTATTTCAGAATATCAGGCAAGTTAGCTGGCTAACTTGTTGATTTTGCTTTGTAGTATCCCCCTCAGTTGAATGTCTAGCAGTTTTTCAATATACTCACATTATTATTATTATTATTATTATTTATTTTTATTTTTTCACCTTTATTTAACCAGGTAAACCAGTTGAGAACAAGTTCTCATTTACAACTGCGACCTGGCCAAGATAAAGCAAAGCAGTGCGATAAAAACAACAACACAGAGTTACATATGGGGTAAACAAAACATAAGGTCATAAAATACAACAGAAAATATATATACAGTGTGTGCAAATGTAGCAAGTTATGGAGGTAAGGCAATAAATAGGCTATAGTGCAAAATAATTACAATTAGTATTAACACTGGAATGCTAGATGTGCAAGAGATTATGTGCAAATAGAGATACTGGGGTGCAAAAGAGCAAAATAAATAACAATATAGGGATGAGGTAGTTGGGTGGGCTAATTTCAGATGGGCTGTGTACATGTGCAGTGATCGGTAAGGTGCTCTGACAACTGATGCTTAAAGTTAGTGAGGGAGATAAGAGTCTCCAGCTTCAGAGATTTTTGCAATTCGTTCCAGTCATTGGCAGCAGAGAACTGGAAGGAATGGCGGCCAAAGGAGGTGTTGGCTTTGGGAATGACCAGTGAGATATACCTGCTGGAGCGCAGACTACGGGTGGGTGCTGCTATGGTGAGCAATGAGCTAAGATAAGGTGGGGATTTGCCTAGCAGTGATTTATAGATGGCCTGGAGCCAGTGGGTTTGACAATGAACATGTAGTGAGGACCAGCCAACAAGAGCGTACAGGTCACAGTGGTGGGTAGTGTATGGGGCTTTGGAGACAAAACGGATGGCACTGTGATAGACTACATCCAATTTGCTGAGTAGAGTGTTGGAGGCTATTTTGTAAATGACATCGCCGAAGTCAAGGATCGGTAGGATAGTCAGTTTTACGAGGGCATGTTTGGCAGCATGAGTGAAGGAGGCTTTGTTGCGAAATAGGAAGCCGATTCTAGATTTAACTTTGGATTGGAGATTCTTAATGTGAGTCTGGAAGGAGAGTTTACAGTCTAACCAGACACCTAGGTATTTGTAGTTGTCCACATACTCTAGGTCAGACCCGTCGAGAGTGGTGATTCTAGTCGGGTGGGTGGGTGCCAGCAGCGTTCGATTGAAGAGCATGCATTTAGTTTTACTAGTGTTTAAGAGCAGTTGGAGGCTACTGAAGGAGTGTTGTATGGCATTGAAGCTCGTTTGGAGGTTTGTTAACACAGTGTCCAATGAAGGGCCAGATGTATACAAAATGGTGTCGTCTGCGTAGAGGTGGATCTGAGAGTCACCAGCAGCAAGAGCGACATCATTGATATACACGGAGAAAAGAGTCGGCCCAAGAATTGAACCCTGTGGCACCCCCATAGAGACTGCCATAGGTCCAGACAACAGGCCCTCCGATTTCACACATTGAACTCTATCTGAGAAGTAGTTGGTGAACCAGGCGAGGCAGTCATTTGAGAAACCAAGGCTATTTAGTCTGCCAATAAGAATGCGGGGGTTGACAGAGTCGAAAGCCTTGGCCAGGTCGATGAAGACGGCTGCACAGTACTGTCTATTATCGATCGCGGTTATAATATCGTTTAGGACCTTGAGCGTGGCTGAAGTGCACCCATGACCAGCTCGGAAACCGGATTGCATAGCGGAGAAGGTACGGTGGGATTCGAAATGGTTGGTGATCTGTTTGTTAACTTGGCTTTCAAATACTTTCGAAAGGCAGGGCAGGATGGATATAGGTCTGTAACAGTTTGGATCTAGAGTGTCACCCCCTTTGAAGAGGGGGATGACCGCGGCAGCTTTCCAATCTCTGGGGATCTCAGACGTTACGAAAGAGAGGTTGAACAGGCTAGTAATAGGGGTAGTAATTAGTAAGTAATTCAGCCCAAACTTTATTTGTCACCTACATAGTGTGGTTGATTCACACACAGGGCCCGGTTTCCCATAAGCATCTTAAGGCTAAGTTCATAGTTAGAACCATAGGATCCTATCGTTCTAAGATGATCTTAGCTTGAACTCACTGGGGCCAAGCTTCCTGCCATCCAGGACCTCTATACCAGGCGGTGACAGAGGAAGGCCCTAAAAATTGTCAAAGACTCCAGCCACCCAGTCATAGACTGTTCTCTCTGCTACCGCACGGCAAGCGGTACCGGAGCGCCAAGTCTAGGTCCAAAAGGCTCCTTAACAGCTTAGCCCTGGCCCGCTAGCACATGCTAGCCGTGGCCTCTTGCTCGCTAGTGCTATAGCAGCCCCCGAACTACCTCCGAACTCTCCTATTGCTGTTCACCGTACCTTATGATAACTCAGCTATACAGCTGATGCCTGCTGGACTGTTCCTTTATACGGTACGGCATCCTGTTTATGTTTAGCCTCAGCCCAAACTTTGTCGCCATTACCAGCTGTTGTCTTAGCTCTCGAATAACACCTGTGATTGCTTTATGCCTCTCTCCCATTTCAATATGCCTTGCTTATTGCTGTTTCGGTTATTTCTTATTGCACTATTTCACTGTAGATCCCCCAGCCCAGCTCAACCTGCCATAGATAGCTCCTTTGTCCCACCCCCCATACACGCGGCGACCGACTCAATCGGTGCCTCCAGTGATGCTATCTCTTTCATTGTTACCCAACGCTTAGGTTTACCTCCACTGTACTCATACCCTTCCATATCCTTTTCTGTACATAATGCCCTGAATCTATTCTACAACACCCGGAAACCTGACCCTTTTTTTCTCTGCACCCAACGCACTAGAAGACCAGTACTTAAAGCCTTTAGCCGTATCCTTATTCTACTCCTCCTCTGTTCCTCTGGTGATGTAGAGGTTAACCCAGGCCCTGTAGCCCCCAGTATAACTCCTACTCCCCAAGCATTATCATTTGTTGACTTCTGTAACCGTAAAAGCATTGGTTTCTTGCAAATTAACATCAGAAGCCTCCTCCCTAAGTTTGAGTTATTCACTGCGTTAGCACACTCCGCCAACCCTGATGTCCTAGCAGTGTCTGAATCCTGGCTTAGGAAGGCCACCAAAAATTCAGAAATGTCCATCCCCAACTACAACATTTTGTAGTTGGGGATGGATAAGTCTCTCACTGTTGCCGCTTGCTACAGACCCCCCTCAGCCCCGAGCTGTGCCCTGGACACCATATGTGAACTGATTGCCCCCCATCTATCCTCAGAGTTCGTACTGCTTGGTGACCTAAACTGGGATATGCTTAACACCCCGGCCAACCTACAATCTAAACTAGATGCCCTCAATCTCACACAAATTATCAACGAACCTACCAGGTACAACCCTAAATCTGTAAACATGGGCACCCTCATAGATATCATCCTGACAAATGTACCCTCTAAATACACCTCCGCTGTCTTCAACCAGGATCTCAGCGATCACTGCCTCATTGCCTGCGTCCGTAATGGGTCCGCGGTCAAACGACCACCCCTCATCACTGTCAAACGCTCCCTAAAACACTTTAGCAAGCTGGCCTTTCTAATTGACCTGGCCCGGGTATCCTGGATGGATATTGACCTCATTCCGTCAGTAGAGGATGCCTGGTTGTTCTTTAAAAGTGCTTTCCTCTCAATCTTAAATAAGCATGCCCCATTCAAAAAATTCAGAACTAAGAACAGATATAGCCCCTGGTTCTCCCTTGACTGCCCTTGTCCAGCACAAAAACATCCTGTGGCGTACTGCATTAGCATCGAACAGCCCCCGCGATATGCAACTTTTCAGGGAAGTCAGGAACCAATATACACAAGCAGTTAGGAACGCAAATGCTAGCTTTTTCAAACAGAAATGTGCATCCTGTAGCACTAACTACAAAAAGTTTTGGGACACTGTAAAGTCCATGGAAAATAAGAGCACCTCCTCCCAACTGCCCACTGCACTGAGGCTAGGAAACACTGTCACCACCGATAAATCTACAATAATCGAGAATTTCAACAAGCATTTTGCTACGGCTGGCCATGCTTTCCACCTGGCTACCACTACCCCGGCCACCAGCTCTGCACCCTCCGCTGCAACTTGCCCATGCCCCCCCCCACCCCCCCTCACACAAATTGAGACAGCTGATGTTCTGAAAGAGCTGAAAAATCTGGACCCCTACAAATCAGCTGGGCTAGACAATCTGGACCCTTTCTTTCTAAAATTAGCAGCCGAAATTGTCGCAACCCCTATTTCTAGCCTGTTCAACCTCTCTTTCGTAACGTCTGAGATCCCCAGAGATTGGAAAGCTGCCGTGGTCATCCCCCTCTTCAAAGGGGGTGACACTCTAGATCCAAACTGTTACAGACCTATATCCATCCTGCCCTGCCTTTCGAAAGTATTTGAAAGCCAAGTTAACAAACAGATCACCGACCATTTCGAATCCCACCGTACCTTCTCCGCTATGCAATCCGGTTTCCGAGCTGGTCATGGGTGCACCTCAGCCACGCTCAAGGTCCTAAACGATATTATAACCTCGATCGATAAAAGACAGTACTGCGCAGCCGTCTTCATTGACCTGGCCAAGCCTTTCGACTCTGTCAACCACCGCATTCTTATTGGCAGACTAAATAGCCTTGGTTTCTCTAATGACTGCCTCGCCTGATTCACCAACTACTTTTCAGATGGAGTTCAATGTGTCAAATCGGAGGGCCTGTTGTCTGGACCTCTGGCCGTCTCTATGGGGGTGCCACATGGTTCAATTCTCGGGCCGACTCTATTCTCTGTGTATATCAATGATGTTGCTCTTGCTGCTGGTGAAGCTCGGATCCACCTCTATGCGGACGACACCATTTTGCATACATCTGGCCCTTCATTGGACACTGTGTTAACAAACCTCCAAACGCGCTTCAACGCCATACAACACTCCTTCCGTAGCCTCCAACTGCTCTTAAACACTAGTAAAACTAAATGCATGCTCTTCAACCGAACGCTGCTTGCACCCGCCCACCCGACTAGAATCACTACTCTCGGCGGGTCTGACCTAGAGTATGTGGACAACTACAAATACCTAGGTGTCTGGTTAGACTGTAAACTCTTCTTCCAGACTCGCATTAAGCATCTCCAATCAAAAGTTAGATCTAAAATCGGCTTCCTATTTCGCAACAAAGCCTCCTTCATTCATGCTGCCAAACATGCCCTCGCAAAACGGACTATCCTACCGATCCTTGACTTCGGCAATGTAATTTACAAAATAGCCTCCAACACTCTACTCAGCAAATTGGATGTAGTCTATCACAGTGCCATCCTTTTTGTCACCAAAGCCCCATATACTACCCACCATTGTGACCTGTACGCTCTTGTTGGCTGGCCCTCACTACATATTCGTCGCCAAACCCACTGGCTCCAGGTAATCTATAAATCACTGCTAGGCAAATCCCCGTCTTACCTTAGCTCACTGGTCACCATAGCAACACCCACCCGTAGTCTGCGCTCCAGCAGGTATATCTCACTGGTCATCCCCAAAGCCAACACCTCCTTTGGCCGCCATTCCTTCCAGTTCTCTGCTGCCAATGACTGGAACGAACTGCAAAAATCTCTGAAGCTGGAGACTCTTATCTCCCTCACTAACTTTAAGCGTCAGTTGTCAGAGCAGCTTACCGATCACTGCACCTGTACACAGCCATTCTGAAATTAGCCCACCCAACTACCTCATCCCCATATTGTTATTTATTTTGCTAATTTGCACCCCAGTATCTCTATTTGCACATAAGCTTTTGCACATCTATCGTTCCAGTGTTAATACGAAATTGTAACTATTTTGCACTATGGCCTATTTATTGCCTTACCTCCATAACTTACTACATTCGCACACACTGTATATATATTTTCTGTTTGTATTTTTGACTTTATGTTTTGTTTAACCCATATGTAACTCTGTGTTGTTGTTTTTATCGCACTGCTTTGCTTTATCTTGTCCAGGTCGCAGTTGTAAATGAGAACTTGTTCTCAACTGGCTTACCTGGTTAAATAAAGGTGAAATAAATAAAAAACAAGCCATAAGACTGCTAAACAGTGAATCAAATGGCTACCTGGACTATTTGCATTGACACCCCTTTTTTACACTGCTGGTACTCACTGTTTATTATCTATGCATAGTCACTTTACCCCTACCTACATGTACATATTACCTCGACTAACTTGTATCCCCGCACATTGACTCGGTACCGGTACCCCCTGTATATAGCCTCGTTATTGTAACTTTTTTTTTCTTACTTTATTTTATTTTAGTCTACACCTGTTGAATTCGGCGCATGTGACGAATACAGTTTCATTTGATCAGTTGATAAAAATCAACTGCTGGGGTTTACATGTGTGCCACTTCTATTACTCTCCAGCAGGACATGGATGACATGTAAGTTGACAGTATGTTTAATATGATACCTCTTTAGGACATGGATAAGCCGTGTGACACAGTCTTGCAGCAAGTTTCTATAGAGGAGATCCTGGAGGAGCAGCGATTGCAACAGCAAGCCAAGCAGGAGACGGAGAAAGCCAAGGTGTCCGCACTGAAGGACAGAGGCCTATCCATCCCAAAAGCAGATAATCTCGATGAATACTGAAGACGCTTCTGTTCCATTTTCTTCCGTTATACTGGACTCCTCAGTTATATGTCGATTAGGGGATTCTTTTGGAGACGGTGAGAAGAATGTGTGTTTTGTAGATGACGCAGCGTCACACTAAATACTGTACTGATTTCATTTTGATTATGGCTCATTGGTTTGAAAGCAAGCAATGAATTAAGTGATGCATTTTTGTTATCTTTGATGGCCGGTGTTATGCAGGAATTGAGGGTAGACCACACAGCCTAGATTGTCTACAAGACAACATTTGATGAGAAATCAATTATGATTTTCATACCACAGCACTGAGAACTTTGTCAATAGTATATAGTGATGTACACTTTATGTTAGTGTAAGCAGACAAATTGTAATGATAAAATGTGTTTTCCATTAAAGTTTGTTATTTTAAATGGGAATTTTCACTTGAGTCTGACAATGGAACACTGCTCTACTGCTGCAGGCACTGCAGTCTCCCATAGAGTGATAGAGGCCTCTAGTGGCCAAAAGGCCATATTAGCATGGGCAGTGCCGTTGAGGGCTTCCACCATTTTAATATAGTCAACTGGGTGGGACTTCCAACTTCATTGGCTGATCCATCCTGGTGACCATGTTGAAATCATGTCCAACCGGGTCATCAGGAGGCATCAGCCAATCTGACGGAGAATGGAGCTGGGAGGTATAGCGGACGTTTTACGGGCTCCTGACCAATTATGTTATTTTGTGTTGTTTTTTTGTGCTGATCTTAAAGTTTTTTGTACGTAATGTTTTCACCATCATTTCCTATGACCGAAAATAGCTTCCGGACATCAGAACAGCGATCACTAACCTTGATTTGGATGAAGAATTCTACTTCAATGATTCGGCTACGCAGGACATACTGCTCACCGGGACCAGGCCCTAATCCCCTACACTCAGAAAGAGGAAAAGACAACGATATAGAGGCTGGCATGGGACACCCTGATGAAACTATGGCAGCGAGTGAATAACCCACCCTTCCCTCTGTTCTATTGGTGAATGTACAATCACTGGAGAACAAACTAGACGAGCTCCGTTCGAGACTGTCCTATCAATGGGACCTGAAGAACTGTAATAGCCTATGTTTGTCGATATGTAGGCGGAAGTCGGACATTTTAAATCCCAATAAGGGAATGGGCACACTAAGACTCAGGAACACGGATGAAATTGTATATGACGTATATCATTGTCCATTTTTGTCCATCAAAAGTACAACTCATCTTTTCAGACCAGTTCATACGATGGGTGCATACAAAAAAAGATTGACAATTTGTAAAAATTCACCTTACAATGGATAACTCCCATTGAAAAAGAATTGTCTTCATCCGGAATATTCGGACACAAGCCTAATGTATACCGTCTATGCACAACACACATTGAAAGTTGGTGATCGCTGGTGATTAAAGATGGCCACTGACTGCAGAAAACTGATCTGCTCGAACATACCCTGTGGTTATGAGTTCATTTCCAGCATATGGCACATTAATTGAATTTGGATCATATTTGGATCCCATGTCTCCTTTCCGTGTTATTAGACCTACTGATATTTTACTTTATATGTATATATACACTGAACATAAATATAAATGCAACATGTAAAGTGTTGGTCCCATGTTTCATGAGCTGAAATAAAAGATCCCAGAAATTATCCATACACACAAAAAGCTTATTTCTCTCAAATTTTGTGCACAAATTTGTTTACATCCCTCTTAGTTAGAGTTTCTCCTTTGCCAAGATAATCCATCCACCTCAGGTGTGTCATATCAAACAGCATATCATTACACAGGTGCACCTTGAGCTGGGGACAATAAAAGGTCACTCTAAAATGTGCAGTTTTGTCACACAACACAATGCCACAGATGTCTCCATTTTTGAGGGAGCGTGCAATTGGCGTGATGACTGCAGGAATGTCCACCAGAGCTGTTGCCAGAGAATTTAATGTTAATTTCTCTACCATAAGCTGCCTCCAACGTCGTTTTAGAAAATGTGGCAGTATGTCCAACTGACCTCACAACCACAGACCACGTTTATGGCGTCGTGTGGGCAAGCAGTTTGCTGATGTCAACATTGTGAACAGAGTGCCCCATGGTGGTGGTGGGGTTATGGTATGGGCAGGCATAAGCCACAGACAAACACAATTGCATTTTATCGATGGCAATTTGAATGCACAGAGATACAGTGAAGAGATCCTGAGACCCATTGTCGTGCCATTCATCCGCCGTCATCACCTCATGTTTCAGCATGATAATGCACGGCCCCATGTCGCAAGGATCTGTATACAATTCCTGGAAGCTGAAAATGTCCCAGGTCTTCCATGGCCTGCATACTCAACAGACATGTCACCCACTGAGCATGTTTGGGATGCTCTGGATCAACGTGTATGACAGTGTGTTACAGTTTCTGCCAATATCCAGCAACTTCGCACAACCATTGACGAGGAGTGGGACAACATTAAACAGGCCACAATCAACAGCCTGATCAACTCTATGCGATGGAGATGTTTTGCGCTGCATGAGGCAAATGGTGGTCACACCAGATACTGACTGTTTTTTTATACATGTCTCTACCTTTTTTTTTAAAGGTATCTGTGACCAACAGATGCATACATGTACTCCAAGTTGTGAAATCCCAGAGATTAGGGCCTAATGAATTTCTTTCAATTTACTGATTTATTATATGAACTGTTACTCAGTAAAATCTTTGAAATTGTTGTATGTTACGTTTTATATTTTTGTTCAGTATATACGGTACCAGTCAAAAGTTTGGACACACCTACTCATTCAAGGGTTTTTCTTTATTTTTACTATTTTCTACATTGTAGAATAATAGTGAAGACACCAAAACTATGAAATAACACATATGGAATCATGTAGTAACCAGAAAAGTGTTAAACAAATCAAAATATAATGTATATTTTAGATTCTTCAAAGTATCCACCCTTTGCCTTGATGACGGCTTTGCACACTCTTGGCATTCTCTCAACCAGCTTCACCTGGAATGCTTTTCCAACAGTCTTGACGGAGTTCCCACATATGCTGAGCACTTGTTGGCTGCTTTTCCTTCACTCTGCAGTCCAACTCATCCCAAACCATGTCAATTGGGTTGAGGTCGGGTGATTGTGGAGGCCAGGTCATCTGATGCAGCACTCAATCACTCTCCTTGGTCAAATAGCCCTTACACAGCCTGGAGGTGTGTTTTGGGTCATTGTCCTGTTGAAAAACAAATGATAGTCCCACTAAGCGCAAACCAGATGGGATGGCGTATCGCTGCAGAATGCTGTGGTAGCCATGCTGGTTAAGTGTGCCTTGAATTCTAAAGAAATCACCGACAGTGTCACCAGCAAAGCACCCCCACACCATCACACCTCCTCCTCCATGCTTCACGGTGGGAACTACACATGGGGAGATCATCCGTTCACCTACTCTGCATCTCACAAAGACACAGCGGTTGGAACCAGAAGTCTCAAATTTGGACAGACCAAAGGACAGATTTCCACCGGTCTAATGTCCATTGCTCGTGTTTCTTGGACCAAGCAAGTCTCTTCTTCTTATTGGTGTCCTTTAGTAGTGGTTTCTTTGCAGCAATTCGACCATGAAGGCCTGATTCACGCAGTCTCCTCTGAATAGTTGATGTTGAGATGTGTCTGTTACTTGAACTCTGTGAAGCATTTATTTGGGCTGCAATCTGAGGTGCAATTAACTCTAATGAACTTTTCCTCTGCAGCAGAGGTAACTCTGGTTCTTCCTTTCCTGTGGCGGTCCTCATGAGAGCCAGTTTCATCATAGTGCTTGATGGTTTTTGAGACTGCACTTGAAGAAACATTCAAAGTTCTTGAAACTTTCCGGGTTTACTGACCTTCATGTCTTAAAGTAATAATGGACTGTCGTTTCTCTTTGCTTATTTGAGCTGTTCTTGCCATAATATGGACTTGGTCTTTTACCAAATAGGGCTATCTTCTGTACACAACACAACTGATTGGCTCAAACGCATTAAGTTCCACAAATTAACTTTTAACAAGGCACACTTGTTAATTGAAATGCATTCCAGGTGACTACCTCATGAAGCTGGTTGAGAGAATGCCAAGAGTGTGCAAAGCTGTCATCAAGGCAAAGGGTGGGTACTTTGAAGAATCTCAACTATAAAATATATTTAGATTTGTTTAACACTTTTTGGGTTACTACATAATTCCATATGTGTTATTTCATAGTTTTGATGTCTTCACTATTATTCTACAATGTAGAAAATAGTAAAAATAAAGAAAAACCCTTGAATGAGTAGGTGTGTCCAAACTTTTGACTGGTACTGTATATATATATATATATATATATATATATATATATATATATATATATATATATATGTCATATTGCTCAATAGGTTCTCCAGTAATGAATGGAACAAGGAAGGGAGTAGAAGAGATGATACAAACTGTCCCAGGTGATGGCGCCAAATTCCCAATAAGTTAACAAAGACAACTAATATGATGATAACTACACTGAAGAAAAATATAAACGGAACATGTAAAGTGTTGGTCCCATGTTTCATGAGCTGAAATAAAATATTCCAGAAATTGTTCATAAGCACATAAAGCTTACTTGTGCACAAATTTGTTTCCATCCCTGTTTGTGAGTATTTCTCCTTTGCCAAGATAATCCATCTACCTGACCGGTGTGACATATCAAGAAGCTGATTAAACAGCATGATTATTACACAGTTACACCTTGTGTTGGGGACAATAAAAGTCCACTAAAATGTGCAGTTTTGTCACACATCACAATGCCACAGATGTCTCATGTTTTGAGGGAGCGTGCAACTGGAATGCTGACTACAGGAACGTCCACCAGAGCTGTTGCCAGAGAAATTAATGTTAATTTCTCTCCCATAAGCCGCCTCCAACGTCATTTTTGAGAATTTGGCAGTACGTCCAACCGGCCTCACAACCGCAGACCACGTGTACCCACGCCAGCCCAGGACCTCCACATCCAGGTTCCTCACTTGCGGGATCATCTGAGACCAGCCACCTGGACAGCTGATGAAACTGAGGAGTATTTTTGTCAGTAATAAAGCCCTTTTGTGGGGAAAACTAATTCTGATTGGCTGGGCCTGGCTCCTCAGTGGGTGGGCCTGGCTGCCAAGTGGGTGGGCCTATGCCCTCCCAGGCCCACCCATGGCTGCGCCCCTACCCAGTCATGTGAAATCCATAGATTAGGGCCTCATGAATTTATTTCAATTGACTGATTTCATTATATGAAACTGTAACTCAGTAAAATTGTTGAAATTCTTACATATTGCGTTCATATTTTTGTTCAGTATATATGAACCTAAGAAGACAGGCAGAGCATCACCAATGGCATAACGTCTACTGGTAGGCCTGTATGAGATCTTGAGATAATTGGATCTTGTATTTATCAGTTTTCATAATTAAAATATAATATAGTGCACCGCGGTTCTTAGGCTTTCCATGTCAGATGAACAACAGCATTTGAACAACGGACCAATAGCCTTTGTATGGGGAACATCACCTTTATCAATATAATTCTTTCCCCCAAGGTCTTTCATCTTTAGTTCTACGGCTTGGCATTGCATTGGGAGGGGATGGCAAGAATGTGCTGCTCTCAGATGTCTATGACAGCCAGACACACATACTCAATAACGTATACGTCATTGGCAAGATCTGAATACGCCCCTTCCAACTCTGGATGTGTGTTCCACGGGCGATGGAATGGAATATTGGAACCACCAACTTGGTGGATCAAGATTTGCGAACGGTTACTTGCGAACGGTTACTATAAATCACTGAACTTCCATAGGCTGTGCACTTAGCCTGCACGATATCTTGACCAGAACCACAGGGGAAACCGCTTAGAGCTTCGCCAAACGTTACAACCAAGAGAAAAAACCCATCCCTTTTTTTTTTTTATGCACCAAGAGGTGGAGCACGTTGAGTCTAGTAGACTTCACCAACTCCCCCCAGTGCTAATGTTCTGTGCTTCAGCCGCTGTTAGGAAAGCGTTACCCAAGGATGTAGGTCTTGCGGAGATCTCGGGCTGTTTCGGGATGTATTGATGGCTCAACAGTCCTATCCTTCTTTGATTCCGCACGAAGCACACAACGGTTTTCGGAATTGGAATGGAAAAGCCCTCTGGACGCTGTATTCGGAGCCGACAATATGAACCATGCCCTAGTTAATATTACAAGGATTTCCTCGATAGCCTGTGTATAGACTTTCAAGGAATTTGAAATGTATACATTTGATTCGGATTTGGAGTAAAACGAAAAGCAATTTAGCCGTGAAGAGCAAGGTGTTGCTGTGCCGACGTAAAAAAAAAAAAAAATCTATTCAGCAAAATCAAAGGATTTTAGATGGAGCTGGAGAATATTGTGGCCAATACGGTACTGTTAAAAGCAAGAGAAGGTAGGTCTTCAAACAGCCTAAAAAAAATTATTAACCATTTTGACGCGTAGAAGGGGGTTCGAATACCATTTTGTGGCGAATGCTACAGTGATGCAATCTAAAATGTCTCTGAACATGATATTTACAGATGCTATGCTCTAAAATCTAGTTTATACCATACACCACCACCATCATCATCACAAAACAACATGTTTTATTGCTTATACTAGTCTTTTAAACCCTTAAATGATCTATCCCTATCTCCATTGATGTCCAATATAGCCTATGTATGTTCAGGTCTGTAGTTTAATATCGTTTGACAGTTCCTATGTTTGTTAACAAGGGGCCCCTCTAAATGTAATACAAATTCAACCTCGCACATCCACTTTAAGTTTTGTTTAACAAATTGTTAGCTGCGTGATTATGATTAGACTGTAGTAGAGCCCAGCGGTGAAACTGTAACAATTATTTCGCAACAACATTCGACATGTTCAGACGGTATTACTAGAACTGGGGTCAAACTCTGATCTGATTATCATTTGTTACAGTTGGCAGTGGCACATTTATGATGATCTATGACGTGATCTGAATCTAAATGGCTATGGTGGTCTCCGTGCAGCAAAATGCAGCCTTTTCCACTTCGATACCCCAAACAACCGTGTGATTGGGCACTTAGGTTCTGTTAATTTCATCTTTACCGTCTGTGTTAGGCAGGTGGAGAGTTTCAGAGACGAGCTGTTTAGGCAGGTGGAGAGTTTCAGAGACGAGCTGTTTTGTTGTTGACCTTCATTGATATTTTCGGAAATATCCTTTCACGTGCACATAGGCCTATCCCCTCACTTCAGACTCAAACAAGGATCCAAACTGATGAAATTATTGGCATTGCAGTAGGTTACTAATGAGAATGTAATGGCTTTTATGTCGTGTTAATGCCATAAAATAAAGCTTCCCGTCTATCTGAATACAAAGAAACTGAGAAGGCTGTGTTCCTCTCACTCTGAGAAATGCACCGTTAGACACACATGCACATGCACACACACACACAGTTGTGCATGGTGTAATGTGGCTACAGGCTCTCTGTGGAGTTGAGCAGTGACGCAGGAGAAGGCACTGTTCCTGTGGCTGGCCCAGTGGTTATCTCACAGTAATAATGACATACTTATGGATTGGCTGCACTGGGTCAAAGAGAGGAAGAGAGACAGACAGACAGAGAGAGAGAGAGATGTTTGCAGTCAGTGTACTGCTGCCATACAAGGGTCCTTCATTGTTTCGAGATACAGCTTGAAACCAGCCTATTACAGTGTAAAAAACAACAACTGCCAGATCACAGATGATTCCAAAGAAAATCAGCGCATCAAACATAATTCCTATAGCACAGGTACAGTTTTTTGGGCAACCAGGCCTCCTCAGGTGATCCAAGAAGATTCAAATCGTTATGTCATGATTCTGAACCACTGCTGGGCCAGGAGTGGTATAGTGTTCTCTAATCTGAATAACATGGAACTGTCATGTGTTCAGATATGTGCAAGGTAATGAAAAGAACATATCTATGTTGAAGTCATTTTTGATTAAATAAGAAGATGGAATGGCAACTCATGACAGATCCTTGTTCTCCCAGCTGCTCTATACCCGAGCCAGCATAGTACGGGTTGGGTTGGCACAACAGTGTGTAAACCATGGTCTGGTATGTCCCAAAAGCTGAAAGGGGTTTTCATTGGTCATCAGTGGATTCACTGTTGCTTTTCGCTCAGAGTTGATAGTGAAAAGGCATACATGATCAACAGAGATTTGCACTGTGAAGAGCTGATAGCTGATTTATAAGATCTTGGTGAAGATGGCTCCATAACAAGTGATCAACTGTCAACTTATCTTTCGTGATTCATTGCTGATTGGAGTGTGTTGTGTATTGAGTCTAATGAGTGCTTAGTTGTTTAGATTATGCCTGGTAATGTTAGAATGATTAAGGGCCATATCTGACAGAGCCCAGAGTGTCAACGGTTGTATGAATGCCTGGGAGATTCTGTCAGTCTGGGGTGTACAGGGACACTCCTATCTGTGTGTGTACTGTGTACGCACGTTGTATGCCGAGGCTGGTTGAGGTCACAGACCAGGGACATAGCGAGAATGTGAATGGAGAAGAGAGAACCAGGTTTATTCCTGTTTGTTTATGCGAGTGTCTCTCAGCCAGAGCTGAACAGAGAGACCTGCATTTCCTGTCGGAATGCTCCCAGAGTCAGAGAGACAACAGGAAGGCCCGGTTTACACTCAGCTCCCAGTGTTTACGCCAGCGTCCTCATACTTCCCAAATCACTGGAATAAAGTGAACTGTAGCCAAGCAGAGAAATAAAAAGCCATCAATATCCCCTGCCTTCTGCAGTGCTGACCAGAGAGAGAGACCCTCTTCCAGTACTTGGTAAATGCATCCCTCTGTTCTCCTTTATTCCTTTGAAGTAAGTAATCATCACTAATCTGACACATTAGCCAATTCAGTCATGTTAGGTAAGTGATCACTCCAAGGGAGGATTTGTAAAGGGGCCAGAGGATGGAATAGAACATATTGAGGCCTGCTGAAGAGGACCTTTGATGACATCACGGTTGAGATTCCAGGAAGTTTATCTCACCTGCTCGGTCTCAAATACCAAGGAACAACAGAGTAGCTAGTAAGACCTGAGTATAATTCAGAATCAGGAAAAGGCTAAACACACACACACTCACATCATTATATCATGACTGTAACCTACAGTGTTAGCTGAAGTGAAGGGTTGCATGCAGTTTTGATGTCAGATTGACTGCATTGTGGTCATCCAATCTCCCTCCGTTTCTCCCTGGTGTCCAGTAATCTTGTTTTTGCGGTGGATGCTGAGGGGATGATGCAGTGAAATCCAAACCTCCATTCAGCCTTCTCATCTCTGCTGAGGATCAGCTAACAGCTCATATTACCAGTCACAGCCCACAGCATTGGAAGATGCTGACGTGTTGAACATAGAAATATTAAAGGTGCAATCCATAAGTTCTACTTCTCTTGTGACAATGGGGAAAGTGCAAACAGTCGATTTGAATGAAAACACAAAACACTGCACTTGTTGTCCTGTTCCTCTGCGTTTTTTGCACTCACAAAGCAGAGGTGTGTGAACCCAGCCGGTGTTTTACATATCAGACTACCCCGGAAGGGTTATAGAACAGCGAGAGCAGCAGTGTTTCTTCCTGTTAAAATACTAAGCGTCACTTGTACTTGATTTTTAGGAAGCATTTCCTCTGAGATCCACTTCCTCTATTTGCTGAGCTGTGGAAGGGAGGCTACTCCGTTACGTGTGTGTGTGTGTGTGTGTGTGTGTGTGTGTGTAAGGAGCGTATGAATTCCTGTGTGTGTAATCTGAGCTCTGACAAGGGCAACATCCTGCAGTAGACCCTGAGCTCATGACACCTACGTGTGTGTGTACGCGCTTCCCCATTCACAACTCTCACATTGGCAGCAGCCGTGGAACCCAAGCCGCCTGAACGAACATCATCGGCTGTTTAAATGAAGGAGAGTAAAGGGAAAAGTGTGTTGTTGAATTCAGATGCGTTGTTGGGATAGCAGACATGTAGCAACAGAATTGTAGCCTAGGTGCCAGCCTGCAATTTTAGGTTCACGCCTCCGTTGTGGGCCAACAGAACAGGCTAAGAGAATAGCATTGCCGATCCATGTCTTCCCTGTTTTCAGATGTAACCAAGCTATGTTGGATGGATGGTCCTCCTCTTACTTGAGGCAATTATGTCTTGTTCAGCCTCTGTTCTAGAGTGAAAGGTGTTCTAGACACTAGAGCGAAGGGACAAATGTTCTAGAATGAAGGGACGGGTGTTCTATCTAGAATGAAATGTGAACATGTTCTTGAACTGAGAGAAGTTTTCTCGAATGGAGGAAAAGGAATGGATTGATGGATTGTCTGATGAAAACAAACATGCAGATTTTAAGGCTTTACCTTAAACTGGCAAAACAGACAATAAACCAAACATTGTAGTACAAACAACACCGTCTGTCTGTCGTTAAAAGGTCACGAACACAGACAAGAATTCCCCTCACATCTACTGAGGTGAACTGAGGAGAAACATGGTGAGAAAATGACAGCTGTCTTTCTAAAGCCAACAGCTACCTCTGATGTGTACTTCACCCCACCTAAGCCACTCTATGCACATCAATGTTATTGGAAAGTTCACGGGCGATGGAATGGAATATTGGAACCACCAACTTGGTGGATCAAGATTTGCGAACAGTTACTTGCGAACGGTTACTATAAATCACTGAACTTCCATAGGCTGTGCACTTAGCCTGCACGATATCTTGACCAGAACCACAGGGGAAACCGCTTAGAGCTTCGCCAAACGTTACAACCAAGAGAAAAAACCCATCCCTTTTTTTTTTTAATGCACCAAGTGGTGGAGCACGTTGAGTCTAGTAGACTTCACCAACTCCCCCCCCAGTGCTAATGTTCTGTGCTTCAGCCGCTGTTAGGAAAGCGTTACCCAAGGATGTAGGTCTTGCGGAGATCTCGGGCTGTTTCGGGATGTATTGATGGCTCAACAGTCCTATCCTTCTTTGATTCCGCACGAAGCACACAACGGTTTTCGGAATTGGAATGGAAAAGCCCTCTGGACGCTGTATTCGGAGCCGACAATATGAACCATGCCCTAGTTAATATTACAAGGATTTCCTCGATAGCCTGTGTATAGACTTTCAAGGAATTTGAAATGTATACATTTGATTCGGATTTGGAGTAAAACGAAAAGCAATTTAGCCGTGAAGAGCAAGGTGTTTCTGTGCCGATGTAAAAAATATATATATTTATATTCAGCAAAATCAAAGGATTTTAGATGGAGCTGGAGAATATTGTGGCCAATACGGTACTGTTAAAAGCAAGAGGAGGTAGGTCTTCAAACAGCCTAAAAAAAATTATGAACCATTTTGACGCGTAGAAGGGGGTTCGAATTCCATTTTGTGGCGAATGCTACAGTGATGCAATCTAAAATGTCTCTGAACATGATATTTACAGATGCTATGCTCTAAAATCTAGTTTATACCATACACCACCACCACCATCATCATCACAAAACAACATGTTTTATTGCTTATACTAGGCTTTTAAACCCTTAAATGATCTATCCCTATCTCCATTGATGTCCAATATAACATTTAACATGCCATTTAGCAAACGCTTTCATCCAAAGCGACTTACAGTCATGCGTGCATACATTTTTGTGTATGGGTGGTCCCGGGGATCGAACCCACTTCCTCGGCGTTACAAGCACCGTGCTCTACCAGCTGAGCTACAGAGGACCACATGTATGTTCAGGTCTGTAGTTTAATATCGTTTGACAGTTCCTATGTTTGTTAACAAGGGGCCCCTCTAAATGTAATACAAATTCAACCTCGCACATCCACTTTAGGTTTTGTTTAACAAATTGTTAGCTGCGTGATTATGATTAGACTGTAGTAGAGCCCAGCTTACTGTCGTTAAAAGGTCACGAACACAGACAAGAATTCCCCTCACATCTACTGAGGTGAACTGAGGAGAAACATGGTGAGAAAATGACAGCTGTCTTTCTAAAGCCAACAGCTACCTCTGATGTGTACTTCACCCCACCTAAGCCACTCTATGCACATCAATGTTATTGGAAAGTTCATCACCATTTATTTTCAGGCACAAGATAATATGGCTGTTTGCTGAATCAGTGGGTTTTACTTCAGCAATATGTAATGAGATAGACACAGAAAATATGACTGTTCTTTAAGATGGTTTTGAAAGAAAGCAAGACAGAGTAAAAGAGAGAGGCTACCTATTTTTCCAGAGAGGCTACACAGTGGGCACTGGCCATTGTGAATTAGTGTGAGCCACTAACTCGGTCGCTAAACCCAATGTAGTCCTGCATGCCATAGCTGACTGACTACTGTGTGACCATGTCCATGCTCTCCTGTTGGCTGACTTGTGCTGAGTGGTTTGTTGGTTATACTGGCAGTGCCCACGAAGGAAGGTGAACATTATGAGACTATTACTAATACATTCTAACAATGTTGGAAAATGACAGTTTTAGGTAATAGGAGGTGCCTGCTGGTCAATGTTCCATCTAATTATTTTAGGCACTGAGCAAATGTCATGTCTGCTGAGCTCAAACTTGAACAATGGAGAAAATGCATCCTATAAAATTTTACCATGGAAATAACTGTTCTATCATTCAGTTTACAGTAGCAGCCAATGTGTGGTGTTCAATGTAGGCCTACATTCCATGACACTTTTGAGAAAAACATGCAGGGCTTGACATTAACCTGTTTATCCACTTGTCCTTCAGACAAGGAGGTGACTGAAAATGTTTTTGTGTTGTTTGATGCAAGAAACCACTTTACAAAATAAAGTGCATTATTATTCCCATACCATTATTACAGAGAATCAGACAAATTATGCTACCCTCTGCCTATTGGCTACTTAGCTTATTCAAGCCTGTCTCAAAATACTACACTGACCCTTTAAGACAAAAATAAGCTCTAGAGGACTTGCTCTTGTAGGAAGCAATCACTCCACTATTGCTGAATACAAATTATCTATAACTGGGCTAATAACTCACTAACTAGCAAAGGGTATGAAGAAAATGTGCACACGTGGCTACATGCAGCTCTTGCTTAGATCTCAAAACAAGCGCGTCTACTGACGACCACAGCTGTATGGCACAGATCCATATATGGCAATGGTCTATTTGCATGTAGGCCTACTGCAGCTTTAATTATTTATGCTGCACGGGTCTGTATAGAGGACGGGCTGAGTCGTGCGCAATAGAATCCTACTCTGATGTGTTCAGCCTACAACAAAATCTCGTTTTGTTTCGGTATGTTGAATTGAAAGTGGCTAATATTGCGTTGATTCGATCACAATTGCCACAGTAAAGGGAAACGTTGATAGTGTTAACTAACAGGGAAAACTCTAGAAAGTTCAGTGAAGTTCAATCTCATGCTTCTCTCCTTGAGCTGATAGTTTCTGCGCTCTGTGCAGCAGTCCTCGGGGAGCTACACCGCGGTTTCAGGGCTTAGAGGGAACATTGCCGCTGGTACTTGAAGGTGTAGGGTGTGTGAAAAACCCTGACATGGTATAGAAAAAAAGAACACTCCTTGATTAACATTGGGATAGTAGTTATTACTGCAAGTGAGAGTGATTTGTCTTAAAAATGTACCTGCAAAGTGTAAAATGGCAATAGATGCACAGTCAACACATCCAGAGGAGTATATGTCGACCATGCAGGAATCAAACACCTGTAGTACTGCAAGCACCATGCACGCTCCAGCTAACTGCGGTTAGATAGTGCATTGTTGACAATCAAGCTACAGTTTGTTTTTCTTATTGTCACATGCGCCAGATACAATGGATTTAGACTTTACCATGAAATGCTTGCTTACGAGCCATTCCCAACGATGCAGAGTTAAACAAATAATAATACAAAGGAAATGTGGATGGATCTCACCTCAGGCTTATTTTTTGAGGAGCCTTTGTTGTAATGCGTGGGGGGGAAATGCTGTTTGATCGTGTTATAGCACAAGTCTCAGCAAGCCACAGGAGCAAAAAAAAACGGTCTTTATGCTCCTTAAAGATTTGGGTTGGGTATAGGCGGTGTATGCGTATATATCGAAGCACAGTTGAAGTGTGGCAACTTTCTCGGTTCTCCTTTTTATAACATTGGATTTGGCAGTCCTCTTAGATCTATAGAGGATGAGTCAATGAGGGAGAAGTGAAATGAGAAGGTTCTTGAATTGAAATCCACTTCTGTTTCAGACATCATTGGCTACTTTGCAGTAGTTTTTCAAAAAAAAAAAAGCTTATTCTCTTCTAGTGTCCTGTCTTCTATGATGACTGATCTGGCAGGACATGTCAGGGAAAAGCATGATGAACACCTATCCACTATGCAGTGCATTTCTCTGTGTGTGTGTGTGTGTGTGTGTGTGTGTGTGTGTGTGTGTGTGTGTGTGTGTGTGTGTGTGTGTGTGTGTGTGTGTGTGTGTGTGTGTGTGTGTGTGTGTGTGTGTTTGCGTACGAGTGGGAGAGAGAGGGACAGTATATACACACACACACACAAAGAGCCTGGAGTGTGTTCCCTCAGGGCTTCTCTCAGAGGGCTGAGCCATGACATAATGCTGGGGAGTTTTATTGGGGAGACAACTGGAGATCATTAATGGGAGGAGAATCACATCCATGAGAGGATAGTTGAGAGGCCCAGGCCAGCCCGTTTCCTCTCTGCATGCTTCTGTTTGTTTGTATGGAGACAGAGAGAAGACAGAGAATGTTTTACATACTAGCTGTCGCTCACGCATAGCTACAGAGCAAGCCCCCACCATCAAGAAGCTGAAAGGTAGCTATGGTTCTATACTTTGTGCTGTCATGTGTTGCCTTGTGTAGGATAATTGTCTCTGTTATGTTAGTGTCTGTCCGTGCATCTATATTGAATCACTCACTCACACACACATATAAGTTTGGACACCTACTCATTCAAAGGTTTTTCTTTATTTTTACTAGTTTCTACATTGTAGAGTGATAGTGAAGACATCACAACTATGAAATAACCACATATGGAATCATGTAGTAACCAAACAAGTGTTGAACACATCAAAATATATTTGAGATTCTTCAAATAGCCACCCTTTGCCTTGATGACAGCTTTGCACACTCTTGGCATTCTCTCAACCAGCTTCACCTGGAATGCTTTTCCAATAGTCTTGAAGGAGTTCCCACATATGCTGAGCACGTGTTGGCTGCTTTTCCTTCACTCTGCCGTCCGACTCATCCCAAACCATCTCAATTGGGTTGAGGTCGGGAGATTGTGGAGGCCAGGTCATCTGATGCAGCACTCCATCACTCTCTTTCTTGGTAAAATAGCCCTTACATAGCCTGGAGGTGTGTTGGGTCATTGTGTTGTTGAAAAACAAATGATAGTCCCACTAAGCCCAAACCAGATGGGATGGCGTATCGCTGTAGAATGCTGTGGTAGCCATGCTGGTTAAGTGTGCCTTGAATTCTAAATAAATCACAGACAGTGTCACCAGCAAAGCACCCCCACGCCATAACACCTCCTCCTCCATGCTTTACAGTGGGAACTACACATTTCCACCGGTCTAATGTCCATTGCTCATGTTTCTTGGCCCAAGCAGGTCTCTTCTTCTTATTGGTGTCCTTTACTAGTGGTTTCTTTGCAGCAATTAGACCACGAAGGCCTGATTCACACAGTCCCCTCTGAATGTTGTTGAGATGTGTCTGTGACTTGAACTCTGTGAAGCATTTATTTGGGCTGCAATTTCTGAGACTGGTAACTCTAATGAACTTATCCTCTGCAGCAGAGGTAACTCTGGTTCTTCCATTCCTGTGGCGGTCCTCATGAGAGCCAGTTTCATCATAGTGCTTGATGGTTTTTGTGGCTGCACTTGAAGAAACGTTCAAAGTTCTTGAAATGTTCCGTATTGACTGACCTTCATGTCTTATAGTAATGATGGACTGTCGTTCCTCTTTGCTTATTTGAGCTGTTCTTGCCATTATATGGACTTGGTCTTTTACCAAATAGGGCTATCTTCTGTATACCACCCCTACCTTGTCACAACACAACTGATTGGCTCAAACCCATTAAGAAGGAAAGAAATCCCACAAATTAACTTTTAAGAAGGCACACCTGTTAATTGAAATGCATTCCAGGTGACTACCTCATGAAGCTGGTTGAGAATGCCAAGAGTGTGCAAATCTGTCACCAAACTGGAAGTCTTCCGACTAGCTTGGAAAGACAGTACCGTGCAGTACCGAAGAGCCCTCACTGCTGCTCGATCATCCTACTTTTCCAACTTAATTGAGGAAAATAAGAACAATCCAAAATTTCTTTTTGATACTGTTGCAAAGCTAACTAAAAAGCAGCATTCCCCAAGAGAGGATGGCTTTCACTTCAGCAGTGATAAATTCATGAACTTCTTTGAGGAAAAGATCATGACCATTAGAAAGCAAATTACGGACTCCTCTTTGAATCTGCGTATTCCTCCAGGGCTTAGCTGTCCTGGATCTGCACAGCTCTGCGAGGGCCTGGGATCGGGAGAGACACTTAAGTGTTTTAGTACTATATCTCTTGACACAATGATGAAAATAATCATGGCCTCTAAACCTTCAAGCTGCATACTGGATCCTATTCCTACTAAACTGCTGAAGGAGCTGCTTCCTGTGCTTGGCCCTCCTATGTTGAACATAATAAACAGCTCTCTATCCACCGGATGTGTACCAAACTCACTAAAAGTGGCAGTGATAAAGCCTCTCTTGAAAAGCCAAACCTTGACCCGGAAAATATAAAAAAACTATCGGCCTATATCGAATCTTCCATTCCTCTCAAAAATTTTAGAAAAAGCTGTTGCGCAGCAACTCACTGCCTTTCTGAAGACAAACAATGTATACGAAATGCTTCAGTCTGGTTTTAGACCCCATCATAGCACTGAGACTGCACTTGTGAAGGTGGTAAATGACCTTTTAATGGCGTCAGACCGAGGCTCTGCATCTGTCCTCGTGCTACTAGACCTTAGTGCTGCCTTTGACACCATCGATCACCACATTCTTTTGGAGAGACTGGAAACCCAAATTGGTCTACACGGACAAGTTCTGGCCTGGTTTAGATCCTACCTGTCGGAAAGATATCAGTTTGTCTCTGTGAATGGTCTGTCCTCCGACAAATCAACTGTACATTTCGGGTGTTCCTCAAGGTTCCGTTTTAGGACCACTATTGTTTTCACTATATATTTTACCTCTTGGGGATGTTATTCGAAAACATAATGTTAACTTTCACTGCTATGCGGATGACACACAGCTGTACATTTCAATGAAACATGGTGAAGCCCCAAAATTGCCCTCGCTAGAAAGCCTGTGTTTCAGACATAAGGAAGTGGATGGCTGAAAACTTTTTACTTTTAAACTCGGACAAAACAGAGATGCTTGTTCTAGGTCCCAAGAAACAAAGAGATCTTCTGTTAAATCTGACAATTCATCTAGATGGTTGTAAAGTCGTCTCAAATAAAACTGTGAAGGACCTCGGTGTTACTCTTGACCCTGATCTCTCTTTTGACGAACATATCAAGACTGTTTCAAGGACAGCTTTTTTCCATCTACGTAACATTGCAAAAATCAGAAATTTTCTGTCCAAAAATGATGCAGAAAAATTAATCATGCATTTGTTACTTCTAGGTTAGACTACTGCAATGCTCTATTTTCCGGCTACCCGGATAAAGCACTAAATAAACTTCAGTTAGTGCTAAATACGGCTGCTAGAATCCTGACTAGAACCAAGAAATTTGATCATATTACTCCAGCGCTAGCTTCCCTACACTGGCTTCCTGTTAAGGCAAGGGCTGATTTCAAGGTTTTACTGTTAACCTATAAAGCGTTACATGGGCTTGCTCCTACCTATCTTTCCGAGTTGGTCCTGCCGTACATACCAATACGTACGCTACGGTCACAAGACGCAGGCCTCCTAATTGTCCCTAGAATTTCTAAGCAAACAGCGGGAGGCAGGGCTTTCTCCTATAGATCTCCATTTTTATGGAACAGTCTGCCTACCCATGTGAGAGACGCAGACTCGGTCTCAACCTTTAAGTCTTTACTGAAGACTTATCTCTTCAGTAGGTCATATGATTGAGTGTAGTCTGGCCCAGGAGTGTGAAGGTGAACGGAAAGGCTGGAGCAACGAACAGCCCTTGCTGTCTCTGCCGGGCCGGTTCCCCTCTCCACTGGGGTTCTCTGCCTCTAACCCTGTTGCAGGGGCTGAGTCACTGGCTTGCTGGTGCTCTTTCATGCCGTCCCTGGGAGGGGTGCGTCACTTGAGTGGGTTGAGTTACTGACGTGATCTTCCTGTCTGGGTTGGCGCCCCCCTTGGTTTGTGCTGTGGTGGAGACCTCTGTGGGCTATACTCGGCCTTGTCTCAGGATTGTAAGTTGGTGGTTGGGGATATCCCTCTAGTGGTGCGGGGGCTGTGCTTTGGCGGAGTGGGTGGGGTTATATCCTTCCTGTTTGGCCCTGTCCGGGGTTTCTTCGGATGGGGCCACAGTGTCTCCGGACCGCTCCTGTCTCAGCCTCCAGTATTTATGCTGCAGTAGTTTATGTGTCGGGGGGCTGGGGTTAGTTGGTTATACCTGGAGTACTTCTCCTGTCTTATCCAGTGTCCTGTGTGAATTTAAGTATGCTCTCTCTAATTCTCTCGTTCTCTCTTTCTCTCTGAGAACCTGAGCCCTAGGACCATACGTCAGGACTACCGGGCATGATGACACCTTGCTGTCCCCAGTCCGCCTGGCCTTGCTGCTATTCCAGTTTCAACTGTTCTGCCTGCGGCTACGAAACCCCTACCTGTCCCAGACCTGCTGTTTTCAACTCTTTAATGATCGGCTATGAAAAGCCAACTGAGAGACCTGAGCCCCTAGGACCATACGTCGGGACTACCGGCCGTGGTGACTCCTTGCTGTCCCCAGTCCGCCTGGCCTTGCTGCTATTCCAGTTTCAACTGTTCTGCCTGCGGTTATGGAACCCCTACCTGTCCCAGACCTGCTGTTTTCAACTCTTAATGATCGGCTATGAAAAGCCAACTGAGATTTATTCCTGATTATTATTTGACCATGCTTGTCACTTATGAACATTTTTGAACATCTTGGCATGGTTCTGTTATAATCTCCACCCGGCACAGCCAGAAGAGGACTGGCCACCCCTCATAGCCTGGTTCCTCTCTAGGTTTCTTCCTAGGCTTTCGCCTTTCTAGGGAGTTTTTCCTAGCCACCGTGCTTCTACACCTGCATTACTAGCTGTTTGGGGTTTTAGGCTGGGTTTCTGTACAGCACTTCGAGATATTAGCTGATGTAAGAAGGGCTATATAAAATAAAATTGATTGATTGATCAAGGCAAGGGGTGGCTATTTGAAGAATCTCAAATATAAAATATATTTTGATGTGTTTAACACTTTTCTGGTTACTACATGATTCCATATGTGTTTTTGATGTCTTCATTATTGTTCTACAATGTAAAAATAAAGAAAAACCCTTGAATGAGTAGGTGTGTCCAAACTTTTGACTGGTAGTGTATATACACACCAGAAAGGGGAATGAACATGTAGTAGTTAAGGGGTAGACGTTGACCCACGGTGGCCTCTTAGTGTTGTGAAATTTGGGCTGTTTTCCCAGTTCCCAGACCTTATCAGAGTTCTCTATTTAAAGGCTGTTTTTGGTATTCCTGAGTCCCTTGGCATGCCCCAGATCCATCGCTCATTTTAGAGCCCCCAGCATGACACAGAAAGGGTAGAATAAGGAGAAGAGAGAAGAGGAGGGTTGCAAGTCAGATACTTGTATTAGAATGTTGGCATACAAAGAGAGAGAGAATGGAGGGCATGGGAAGGCACAACAGAATGAGCTTTTTTGGAGATCACTACCATATATGCCAAATATCAAATAACCTTGGTTGTTTTTCCTGTGAGGGAATGTCTTGTGTGGTATTTGCCATATGGCAACAGTGACACTGGACTTTCAAATGTGTTTGGTTTCAGTAGTGCATGACCAGGCAGTTTACACTGCTCTCTTCAGATAAACAAACAATCTGACTGTGTTCTGTATCCATTAATCACACAGGAGAGGGGGGAACCAGGAGAGGGGGGGAACCAGGAGAGGAAGGGAAAGGGGGTGAACAAGGGGAGGAGAGGAGAGGGGAAGAACCAGGAGAGGAGAGGGGGAGAACCAGGAGAGGAGAGGGGGTGAACGAGGAGAGGAGAGGGGGAGAACCAGGAGAGTAGAGGGGGAGAACCAGGAGAGGAGAGGGGGTGAACCAGGAGAGTAGAGGGGGTGAACCAGGGGAGGAGAGGGGGTGAACCAGGAGAGGAGAGGGGTGAACCAGGAGAGGAGAGGGGTGAACCAGGAGAGGAGAGGGGGAGAACCAGGAGAGGAGAGGGTGGGAACCAGGAGAGGAGAGGGCCTGAACCAGGAGAGGAGAGGAGAGGAAAGGGGGTGAACCAGGAGAGGAGAGGAGAGGAGAGGAGAGGAGAGGAGAGGAGAGGAGAGGAGAGGAGAGGAGAGGAGAGGAGAGGAGAGGAGAGGAGGTGAACCAGGAGAGGAGAGGGCCTGAACCAGGAGAGGAGAGGAGAGGGCGGAAGCCAGGAGAGGAGGGAGAGGAGAGGAGAGGAGAGGAGAGGAGAGGAGAGGGGGTGAACCAGGAGAGGAGAGGGCCTGAACCAGGAGAGGAGAGGAGTTGGCCTGAACCAGGAGAGGAGAGGAGAGGGGGTGGGGTGAACCAGGAGAGGAGAGGAGAGGGGGTGAACCAGGAGAGGTGAGGGTGAGAACCAGGAGAGAAGAGTGGATGAACCAGGAGAGGAGAGGGGGATGAACCAGGAGAGGAGAGGGGGTGAACGAAGAGAGGAGAGGCGGGTGACCCAAGAGAGGAGAGGCGGGTGACCCAAGAGAGGAGAGGGGGTGAACCAAGAGAGGTGAGGGTGAGAACCAAGAGAGGTGAGGGTGAGAACCAGGAGAGAAGAGTGGATGAACCAGGAGAGGAGAGGGGGATGAACCAGGAGAGGAGAGGGGGTGAACGAAGAGAGGAGAGGCGGGTGACCCAAGAGAGGAGAGGGGGTGAACCAAGAGAGGATGAACTCTGGTAGAAGAAAGAGGATGGATGAGCTTCATAGAGAAAATAGGATATGAGCATTCGGAGGGAGGAAAAGTGTGGTGTGTGTGTGTGTACACAGAGGAAAGGAAATGGAGAACAGCTGGAGAGGAAGTGGAGAGCCTAGAGAGGGCCATCGTAATCACTTTAACCCTGTTTCCGGGATTGCTGTGTGAGGCGACTATCTTTGATTTGGACTTTTTGTGTATCTGTGTGTCCATGCGTGTGAGCTGTTCATTTGTTTGTGTGTTGTGCTTTGATGGTTGTCTGTTTGTGTGTGTTGGAGACAAAAGCCTTTTGGACAGATTCAGTGCTATGCTGGGGCAGCAGGCGGCGTAGCGGTTAGAACGTTGGGCCAGTTATCTAAAGCTTACTAGTTCGAATCCCTGAGCCGACTAGGTAAAAAAAAAATCTGCTGACCTTAACCCTAATGGCTCGCTGATTGCCGTCAATAATGGCTGCCCAGCTAGCACATAACGTTCTGAGAACCATATGTTTCTTAGGTGGGAATTTCAGTACTTCAGCATTATGTTTCCTACAGGTTTCCTCATGGTTCTATATAAAGTCATGTTCTCAAATTGTTCAGAGAATGTTAAGGAATGTTAAGGAACTACGTTCTTCTGTGGAAATGTCAGTACTTCAGCATAACGTTTTCAACAGGTTTCCTCATGGTTGTATTTAAAGTAATGTTCTCAGAACATTAAGAAAATGTTCCATAAAAACCACAAGAAAACATTAGTAATGTTCAAAGAACGTTCTAAGAATGTTGTTTTAAAAACATACATTACTTTCTCATCAGCATCAACAAAACTCTCTATCCTCTATCTTCTTAAGTGTGTTCAGGTGTGTTGGCTGTGGCTTGTTACCTTTGAAATGGGGTCTGTCTGAATAGACAGAAATGACCAGCTTTGTATGAGTAAAAAAAAACATGGAACGCTAGTTCTGTCCTGGTGGCGCAGTGGACTAATTTCAGGAATAGAGAACAGAAGATCGTAGGTTCAAATCTCATTGATGCCATGTCACAATAATAAAAAATTAAATTGGTTGCATTATTAATGCCTAAGCAAATGAATTTCCATGTGTCATATCGGTGCTAAGGGTTCAACACAGATAACCTAAGCTAGTGTTATTAAAATACTAAATTAAACATGTTCTCAGAACATTATTTAATTACCTTAAAATAACTCTGAATTTCCATTCTCAGAACGTTAATAAAACCTCCCAGGAAAACTTTCAGGGAACCATAGTAAAACATTCTCAGAACCTCCCTGCAACCTAAAAATGTATGTTCCCAGAACAGGTAAAATTTGCACTTTCATTCCTACAACATAAAAAAAAAAAAAATCTGTTTTAACGGTCAGGAAGGTTATGGCTTTGTTCCCAGAACCAATGGGAAACCAAAAACGTACATTCCCACAACTTCCAAGGAACCTAATGTGCTATCTGGGTGATCCCATGCCATGACCGCACTCTCTGAGGGTGTCTCAGGGGGAATGGGATATGCAAAAAAATTATTTCCATTTCACCACACACTTGTAGAGGATATGCACGTGTACAAGTGTGAAACAGGACAAATATAAACGCCCCCTATTTCACCTTTTGACCTAAGATTGGATCCGGTCAAAGGTTTAGTCTGCACCATTGTTCCTATTGGAGGATTCAGAGTAGGCCTAGTGCTGGTGAACTGTTCTGTTCCTCTCCTGTAGATGTATAGCATGTGTCACCCAGTGTGCCCTCAGTGTGAGCTCGGGTGATGATTATGTTTTCTCACATTTAATGTGTGGTATATTTATATAACAGGAAGCTTGTGACACCTGACACTTCCCAAACAGGAAGTGTAACCCCCCCCACTCTCACTCTTTCTCTCGCAAACACTCACACACCTCTCTCTCTCTCTCTCTCTCTCTCTCTCTCTCTCTCTCTCTCTCTCTCTCTCTCTCTCTCACTCTCTCACACACACAGACACACACACACACACACAGACACACACAGTCTTGTATAACTAACCTCGTGGGGACACACAATTCAGTCCCATTCAAAATCCTATTGTCCCTAACCCTAAACCTAATTCTAACACTAATTCTAACCTTAACCCTAAACCCCCTAGAAATAGCATTTGACTTGTAGGAACTAACAAAATGTCCCCAGTTGGTACAATTTGTGTTAGTTTATTCTTAAGTCCCCACAAGTATAATTAAACACGTCCACACACACACACAAACAAACAGTGTCGTAAGAGATCATCAGAGCTCAGTGGTTGTGAGGTCAGGGACCGGTCTGACCACTTCTGTCAGAGAGATCTCTAGGCAGGCCTGCGTTAACAGACCGACAGCTAGAGCCCTCAGACAGACAGCTGTTTATAACATCACCGTTCGTTTACAAGACGCCACGATACTCATGAAGAGATAAAAGTTGTTACACTCAGGCCATTCCTAGTTGATCACCAAATGCGTGTTCCCATTTTGAACTATTTCATATGTCTGAAGGTACAAACTCTGGCTTCCTGGCAGGCCCGTGAGGAGCAAATCAGTGCACTATAGACCTATCACTGGCAAATCGGATGGCTCAGATTACCATGTCTGCAGCAATGTAGCAGGCGTAAAAGAAAGTTACAGCAAAGCTGATACTGAGATTTCTAAACTTTTAAAACCATGACTAGAGAGAGACTGTCAACGAATACAGCAAAGAGCTGCTGTTTTTATGTGTGAGTTCATGTTTAAGTTCTTACTCAGCATTGTCAACACCTTCTAGCCATAAAATGCGCTTTTTCCCTACTTCCACTCGCCCTACAACAAGCACTGCAGCTGTAATGAATGAGTAGGAAAGTGTATCGATAGGCTTGCGTTATTATTTGCGGCTTGAGACTTTTAAAAATATCTAGGAATATTTCACTTTCTCTGGTCATAGGAGTAACAATATTAATTTGTGCGCGAGGTAGAAATAATGCGGTGCAGCTCGAGTTTCGCCATCAGCTGGAAGACGGTGTCCCTTTTTTGGTCAGTGTCAGTGGAGGAAAGGGAGAGCAGAGGGATGTTGAGAGGAGGACCCTCAGAGTCTGCTGCTCTCTCCCTCCTCTGAGACTGACCTTCAGATGCAGGCACCATCAGCCCAGTAAAATAAAATAAAATGATTTTTTTTTAATGTACGCTCACTCAGCTGTGCCTCACAAGTAATACAACAACTGATATATTACCGGTGTGATCATATAGCCTCTGTAGCTCAATTGGTAGAGCATGGCGCTTGTAACGCCAGGGTAGTGGGTTCGATCCCCGGGACCACCCATACGTAAAAATTTATGCGCACATGACTGTAAGTCGCTTTGGATAAAAGCGTCTGCTAAATGGCATATTATTATCATTATTATTATTATAGCCTACCTAAAAGGTTTAAATATGAAATAAAAATGGTCTGAGAAGAATGCATTGGCAGGGCAATTCAAGCAAAGCCAATATGCTGTGAAAATGTTTTTGGCCTATAGCCTACTGCACACACCTCATTACTACAGTACTGTTTTTAAATAGGTTCATGTTTATTTTTTTTATACGGCAGATCTCAGCTTGCATTTGGACTCACAAAGTGATCTCAACTCAAAAAAGTTTGGTGACCACAGCTTTAAGTTGTAGCAGCACGTGTATTGCATGGAACATACATTGAGTGTAAAAAACATTCCTAATATTGAGTTGCATCCCCCCCGCCCTTTTACCCTCAGAACAGCCTCAATCCGTCGGTACATGGGCTCTACAAGGTGTCGAAAGCGTTCCACAGGGATGCTGGCCCATGTTGAGTCCAATGTTTCCCACAGTTGTGTCAAGTTCGCTGGATGTCCTTTGGGTGGTGGACCGTTCTTGATACACACAGGAAACTGTTGAGAGTGAAAAACCCAGAAGTGTTGCAGTTCTTGACACAAATCGGTATGCCTGGCACTTACTACCATACCCTTTTCAAAGGGACTTAAACATTTTGTCTTGCCCATTCACCCTCTGAATGGCACACATACACAATCCTTGTCTCAATTGTCTTAAGGCTTAAAAATCCTTTTTTAACCTGTCTCCTCCCCTTCATCTACACTGACTTAAGTGGATTTAACATGTGACATCAATAAGGTATCATAGCTTTCACCTGGTCAGTCTGTCATGGAAAGAGCAGGTGTTCTTAATGTTTTGTATACTCAGTGGAAGTCATTCCTTTCTGTGTTCATTAATTGTTTATGAGCAAAGCCAGGAGTTTTCCTAGTCAGGTGAGGTTACATATTCCGGCTATAACTAGACGGGACTGGTCAGTCCAGAGTTTTTCCTGCTCAGCTCACATGACCAGAAAAAAACTCCTGGCCCTAGCTATTACATTTACATTTTAGCCATTTAGCAGACGCTCTTATCCAGAGCGACTTACATGAGAAATTAGGGTTAAGTGCCTTGCTCAAGGGCACATCGACAGATTTTTCACCTAGTCGGCTCAGGGATTAGAACCAGCAACCTTTCGGTTACTGGCACAACGCTCTTAACCACTAAGCTACCAGCCGACACCCCTAATTTAGACACGTTTCTGCTTATAATTGCCGACATTTGGTTGGCTATATTATTATTTCCGACATCTCGTATTACACTGAACAAAAATATAAAGGCAACATGTAAAGTGCTGGTCCCATGTTTCATGAGCTGAAATAAAAGATCCCAGAAATGTTCCATACACACAAAAAGCTTATTTCTTTAAAATGTTGTGCACAAATTAGTTTACATCCCTGTTAGTGAGCATTTTATTATTTGTCAATTCATCCACCTGACAGGTGTGGCATATCAAGAAGCTGATTAAACAGCATGATCATTACACAGGTGCACCTTGTGCTTAGGACAATAAAAGGCCACTCTAAAATGTGCAGTTTTGTCACACAACACAATGCCACAGATGTCTCAAGTTTTGAGGGAGCATGCAATGGCATGCTGACTGCAGGAATGTCCACCAGAGCTGTTGCCAGATAATTTAATGTTAATTTCTTATGTGTTAAGCCCCCTCCAACTTGGTTTTAGAGAATTTGGCACAACCACAGACAACGTGTAACCACGCCAGCCCACACTGTAAAAATAAAGGTTCCAGGAGTATCCTTTAGGGGTTCTTCAAATTGAAACTGTGGGGGAACCCCCATAAATTATTAGAATAACCCTTCTTCAAATAACCTATTTTAATGGATCCTCAAATAACCTTTTGAAGAACCTTTTGGGGTAAATGTTTGAACTACCCCCCCCTTTTATATTATTATTATTATTATTATTATTATTATTATTATTATTATTATTATTAATAATATGCATACAGTGCCTTGAAAAAGTATTGATCCCCCTAGGCATTTTTCCTATTATGTTGCATTACAACCTGTAATTTAAATGGATTTTTATTTGGATTTCATGTAATGGACATACACAAAATAGTCCAAAAAGTGAAATGAAAAAAATAACGGAAAAGTGGTGCATGCATATGTATTCACCCCCTTTGCTATGACGCCCCAAAATAAGATCTGGTGGAACCAATTACCTTCAGAAGTATCATAATTAGTTAAATAAAGTCCACCTGTGTGCAATCTAAGTGCCACATGATCTCAGTATATATACACCTGTTCTGAAAGGCCCCAGAGTCTGCAACACCACTAAGCAAGGTGCACCACCAAGCAAGCGGCACCATGGAGACCAAGGAGCTCTCCAAACAGGTCAGGGACAAAGTTGTGGAGAAGTACAGATCAGGGTTGGCTCATAAAAAAATATCTGAAACTTTGAACATCCCACGGAGCACCATTAAATCCATTATTAAAAAATTGAAAGAATATGGCACCACAACAAACCTGTCAAGAGAGGGCCGCCCACCAAAACTCACAGACCAGGCAAGGAGGGCATTAATCAGAGAGGCAACAAAGAGACCAAATATAACCCTGAAGGAGCTGCAAAGCTCCACAGCGGAGATTGGAGTATCTGTCCATAGGACCACTTTAAGCCGTACACTCCACAGAGCTAGGCTTTACGGAAGAGTGGACAGAAAAAAAGCCATTGCTTAATGAAAAAATAAGCAAACACGGTGTTTGCCAAAAGGCATGTGGGAGACTCCCCAAACATATGGAAGAAGGTACTCTGGTCAGATGAGACTAAAATTGAGCTTTTTGGCCATCAAGGAAAATGCTATGTCTGGCGCAAACCCAACACCTCTCTTCACCCCGAGAACACCATCCCCACAGTGAAGCATGGTGGTGGCAGCATCATGCTGTGGGGATGTTTTTCATCGGCAGGGACTGGGAAACTGGTCAGAATTGAAGGAATGATGGATGGCGCTAAATACAGGAAAATTCTTGAGGGAAACCTGTTTCAGTCTTCTAGAGATTTGAGACTGGGACAGAGGTTCACCTTCCAGCAGGACAATGACCCTAAGCATACTGCTAAAGCAACACTCAAGTGGTTTAAGGGGAAACATTTAAATGTCTTGGAATGGCCTAGTCAAAGCCCAGACCTCAATCCAATTGAGAATCTGTGGTATGACTTAAAGATTGCTGTACACCAGCGGAACCCATCCAACTTGAAGGAGCTGGAGCAGTTTTGCCTTGAAGAATGGGCAAAATCCCAGTTGCTAGATGTGCCAAGCTTATAGAGACATACCCCAAGAGACTTGCAGCTGTAATTGCTGCAAAAGGTGGCTCTACAAAGTATTGCCTTTGGGGTGGTGAATAGTTATGCACGCTCAAGTTTTCCATTTTTTTGTCTTATTCCTTGTTTGTTTCATTATAAAATATATTTTGCATCTTCAAAGTGGTAAGCATGTTGTGTAAATCAAATGATACAAACCCCCAAAACATCCATTTTAATTCCAGGTTGTAAGGCAACAAAATAGGAAAAATGCCAAGGGGGGGTGAATACTTTCGCAAGCCACTGTAACAATAACAACAATAAAACAACATTTTAGTTGTCAGTGTTTATTATGATTTTAGTGACAAAGCAGAATAAAAAAATCTAAATATGAGGTCAACTCCCAGCAGAGCCCCAAGTCCAATGGGTATATCCTCTGGCGTGTTGATGTTAATTACATTTTAGTCATTTAGCAGACGCTCTTATCCAGAGCGACTTACAGTTAGTGAGTGCATACATTTTCATACTTAATGTGTTGATGTTCTCCGTATCCATAGCCAGAATGACTTTACAGTGCATGGTTATCGAACAGGTTTCCTGTTATATTCATCAGAGGTGTAGGGAGGGTGGTCTGTGAATCCCAAAAAGTATAATTATACAGATGATTAACAAAACATGCACACAACAGTATTCATACCTTGGTTTATGTGGTGAATGTGAATGAAAAAAACTGTTTTGATAATGGTTTTCATACACATACCTTGTCAATAATGTGGAGGCCTATGGGGTATTCATTGAAGAGGTAAGGGAGGAGGATGGTAAATGTGATCAGCATAACATACCAATACCAATTGACATACCTTTGTATGCCTCCTTGTCTGTATACCTGCAGACACAGACATAAAAGTGAGCAGTTCAGTCATCTGCACCCAATACAGCTAACCTTCAACATATTCTTATAGCCTACATATTCTTACCTCTTTGTTGATTGATATCCATTGAATTGTGTCCAATTTCTGTTTTAGAAAGATTTGCACAAATATGAAAAGATAGATGGTATCATCATAAAACAATATCAATTTAGATCATACAAGGGACAAACCTTACTTTAAATGAGGAGTTCTTTAAATGTTTCAGTGAAGTGCCTGCTGTCCTTTCAAATCCAAATGTTTCAGTTGGGCAATTAGGTTCCTGCATGAACCCCCACCAACTAAGGAGGTTCCTCGATTAACCTTTTGGGGGCCATTTTCAATGCCAAGAACCCTAAGGTTCTTCGAAGAACTGTGAGGATCTTAGAAGAACCCTTGTTGAACCCCTAATTTTTAGAGTGCAGGACCTCCACATCCAGCTTCTTCAGAGGGCGGAGGGGGTGGCGGTGTGGAAGAGTATTTCTGTCTGTAATAAATCAGTTTTGTGGGGAAAAACTCATTCTGATTGGCTGAGCCTGGCTCCCAAGTGGGTTGTCCTGGCTCCCAAGTGGATGGGCCTACCCATATCTGCGCCCCTGCCCAGTCATGTGAAATCAATAGATTAGGTCCTAATTTATTTATTTAAATTGTTTGATTTCCTTATATGAACTGTAACTCAGCAAAATCTTTGAAATTGTTGCATGTTGCGTTTATATTTTTGTTCAGTATAAAACAGTGTTTGCATCCTGATTGTGAGAAGGAGTCACCAACATGTCTTCCTCACAGTGCTGCCCAGGGAAAGGACTGGATCGTTATGGTTTGTAGTAATGTGGTGACATTATGATGATAGTTTGACCTATAGCTCTGCTTATGGCCCTACTGCTGGGCATTTGGTTCAGTACCTGACATTGTTACCTAATGGTCTCAATGGTTCACATCGGGGAACTGAAGGGTTAAGGGCCAAGGGAACTGGAACAGAAATGGAACTGAACAACAATGTGCCTTCCTTAAGGAGCCCACTGTCTTTCAGCTGTATTAGCCCACTGTCATTCAACACAGGGAATGAATTGGGCCTTGGGTTCTGTCAAATGAAATAACATTTTATTTGTCACATGCGCCGAATACAACGGGTGTAGACTTTCTTACGTGAAATGCTTGCTTACGAGCCCTTCCCAACGATGCAGAGGTCAGGTCAGGACCTTACACAATGCACACTATTTACTACCAATTGTCTGACTATCAAGTAGGGCTGGCACAATTACCATATAACTGTGTAACCGATGGTTACGGATGAAGAATGTCATGAAAATAAAATAACCATCATAAAACAAACAACAGCTGACTGAAGACAGGACGGCCTGGCATTCGTGCGGTTGAGTCCGTTTCTGCGGTAACATGGACTCTAAACAAACTATTGTTGCAAACGAGTCTTCAGTTGCCTAGAATGAATAGAACGGGCTTGGAACCTCTAACCCTGGTAATTAGACTGGTAAAGTCATGGGTACACTCGCAATGGCTGCCTGGTATTGTGATGCAATAGTTTCTATCTACCAATAGGTGCCCTTCTTTGCGGGGCAATGGAAAACCTCCCTGGTCTCTGTGTTTGAAATTCACTGCTCGACTGATGAACCTTACCGATAATTTTACGTGTGGGATACAGAGATGAGGTAGTCATTCACAAATCATGTTAAACACTATTATTGCACACAGTGAGTCCATGCAACTTATTATGTGACTTATTAAGCACATTTTTACTCCTGAAATTATTTAGACTTGCCATAACAAAGGGATTGAATACTTATTGACTCAAGACTTTTCAGCTTACATTTTTAATTAATTTGTAAACATTTCGAAAAACATAATTCCACTTTGACATTATGGGGTATTGTGTGTAGGCCAGTGACAAAAAAATCTAACACAACAAAATGTGAAAGAAATCAAGGGGTGTGATTACTTTCTGAAGGCACTGTATGTATTCTAATGAGCCTACAATGTGGTTACTTAAGTCCGATTTGGATATATTTGGCTGTTTTCGCAGCATAACATAGAAGTTGTCCCTTTTCAGGTTTAGAAGTGAATGCTAATTGCTAACTCCCATTCGTATAAGCTGATTAGCATAGCTTGCATACAGACATTTTTCAGGGGGGCAATGAGGAGACTGGATTTTCCCCCCACGGCCCTTTTCCCCACGTGTTTCCATAGCAAATCCATTGTTTTGGTCGAGTTTGAGTGACCTCTTTACCGCATCTATATTGATGGTTACACTTCCTGCTTTTACTTCCTGCTTTGCTCCTATTGGTACACTCACAATAGCCTGCAGTCCACCCATTATGCCATCATTGACTTGAATGGGGATGTCCGTTATATTAATTATATTTCTATGGTAGCACATGCAGTCACCAGGAAATCACCAGGAATACAGCTAAAAATGAACTTTTTTTGGGGGGGCTTAGTTGTTGTCAATTTGCACAAATTATTATAATTATGTTCTGGCCCCCTGACCATCCGCTCAGAAAAAAACGGCCCGCGGCTGAATCTAGTTGCCTTCCCCTGGTCTAAAATGTCAGGATGTGGTTTTCTAGCTATCACTTTTACGTTATTAGATTGTGAGGTCTGTATTGTGTTGATTGTGTTGCCGCAACTATGTTATTTTTTTGGTAATGTGTGTGTGACAGATCCAATACAGTACCACTGTGCCCGAGGCCTCTCCTGGCCTCTCCAGCCCACGTAGTCAGGATGAGCTCATCGCCACAGTGAAGCTCTCCGCGCTCGCAATATACTCCTCAAACTTCACTTTCTCTCTCACACACACTTCACAAAGTTCCCTTTCGCTCAGGACAGTAGGATAACAGTACACACCCTCCTCTCTAATACTGCACACGTGTGTAGGATGACTGTAACCCCCTGGTTTCTCTTCAGACGGATATAGTTCTCTCTGACATTATTTTTACTTTGCTCGGCTCGCGCTGATGATGTCAGAGCTTTAAACCAGAAACATGAAACAAAGGGAGTAGCCCGCATGACCCGCATGGAACAAATTACACTGACGGGTTCCTGTACGCAATGAGCTCGCACCGGAATGTGTGAGTTTATGTGTGTGTAAGAGCGAGTGGGTGAGAGAGTAACACACTGTGAGAAAGGGAGCGACAGAATAGAGTGATAGAGAGGGAGAGGGAGAGAGAGAAAGGGGAGAGGAGAAAGTTTACACAATACTTTTATGACTCTATTCATACTTTTACAAGCCAACTTTGTCAAACAGAAAGCTACAGTAACGAACCCAGACGCTGTGCTGCCCGACACAGGCTTTTACTTCACTTAAACATTATACTATGGTTAGAAATAGGAGCATATTCATTTATTATAGTTTCACATAATTTCCACAAAGGCCCTAGCACTATCACACAGTGCCAGATGCATTCCATTGCAGACGGTCTTGGAATGTTCATGTCAATGTTTCCCCTTCATTAAGCAGCAATGGCCGTCTGCCATGGAAGTAACATAAAATTATAACTCATGTGAAAGTAATGGGGTCATGTTTTCTGCTCCCACTATGGTGCAGACTTATTATCATGAAAAGAAAGGTTATTTTGTCTTCCTGTCTATATGTGGTAGGTAGCATTGAATGCTATTCACACTCCTGGTGAGGTTGCTACTGTAAAAAATTTGTTCCCAGAATGGATGTTAGTTTGAAACCATTCTTTGGTTACACTGCTACCATGTAGTTTAATTTCATGCTGAAATGACATATACTATACACTGTAATTATACTGGTAATGTCTTTTAAAGTCTCTTTGTCACACTTTAGTGTGTAATCTATTGTGGGACCCCCCAATAGCTTCCTCTCTGTGTGTCTGTGATGCTCTGTGTGCGTCTGATTTGGTCATTGTTTTAATGTTGTTTGGAATCTTTGAAGTGAATTCATGGATCCCACCCCTCAACACACTATTTAGTTTGGGCTCTCTTCGATGGCAGTATTGGCGTGCTTGTAATATTCTAAGTGTTAGTCCCTGGTTCTGCTGTTTCTTAAGACTTATAGTATCCATCACCTGTACTCTTAGATGGGATCCTCCTAAGACTGTTTGTTACTGCTAACAATTAACTGCACTGCTAGAGTTCGCTAAGCAGTTATAAATGCTTTCTTTCAATGACACACACACACACACACACATACACACACAGGCCTTGTCCCTGTTAGTTTCAGCTGAACACCAAAGTAAAAGTCACTCAGATACATTTCAGGTTTCATTTGCCCACAGACACACTTGTTCATTGTTCTTTGATCAGTAGGTTTTCTCAATGACTTTTAAAGGGCAAGTTTATAGCAAACAGTTTTTTTAAATTATATGAGAAAAAAATATTCAATTTTATTTGGAACGGCAAGCCAGACAAAATTAAAAGAGCATATTTATATAATGAATATGAATTCGGAGGACAGAAATTATTAAATATTAAAGCATTAGACCTATCACTAAAATCTTCAGTCATCCAAAAGTTATACTTAAATCCGAACTGGTTCTCAAGCAAATTAGTAAGATTGTCTCACCCACTGTTCAAGAAAGGCCTTTTTCCCTTTATTCAGATTACAACCTCTCACTTTCAGTTATTTGAAAAGGAAATAATCTCCCAAATGTCACTATTTCTAAAACAAGCCATAGAAAGTTGGTTGCAATTTCAATTTAATCCTCCAGAAACGACAGAACAAATAATGCAACAAATATTGTGGTTAAATTCAAATATACTAATTGACAAAAAAACCTTTATTTTTTGACAGAATGTTTTAAAAAAGGGATAATCTTCGTAAATGATATCATCGGTAGGACTGGTGGAGTTATGTCGCACATGCAGCTAACAAAAACATATGGAAATGTCTGCTCTACCCAGAATTACAACCAAATAATTGCAGCCTTACCGCAAAGTGGAAGAGGAAAGTTGAAGGGGGAGAAAGTAAGGAACTTGTCTGTCGGCCTTGCATTAAAGAACATAATTGGTTGAGGAAAACTGTGATAAATAAAAAAGTATATCAGTTTCACTTAAGGACCAAAGGATTGACAGCCGTCCCATATAGATTGCAAAATAGTTGGGAAGAGATCTTTGACGATCGATCCCATGGCATAGTGTTTATGAACTGACACGCAAAACGACATCGGATTCAAAAATTAGAATCTTTCAATTTAAATTATTATATAAAATTCTTTGCTACCAATAGAATGTTATTTATATGGGGGATACAATCTTCCCAGCTCTGCAGATTTTGCTGTGAAGAGATAGAATCATTAGATCATTTGTTTTGGTTCTGTCCATTTGTAGCTTGTTTTTGGACACAGGTCCAGGAATGGCTAAAGGATTCCAATATTTACCTGGAACTAACCTTGCAGATAGCATTACTGGGTGATCTGAAAAGTCATAGTCAATCAATCAATAATATAATAATACTTTTAGCAAAAATGTTTATTTTTAATTCACAATCTGTAGAAGCAATGAGAATAGAAAGGTTCAGAACTTTTGTAAACATCACAGCACTGATTCGAAATATATATGGCAAATAGAAATCCTATATGGATGGTGTTAAGAGATAGATGGGAGGTATTGAATAGAGTTGAAGGATGGGACTAATAACAAATAACAACAAATAATAACAAAGATAGCTAATAATGTAAGCATACTGTGTCCATAATAAGTATATAGGTTGTATGTTGGGAGCTTTTGGGAAAGAGCACAGTTAGAAAGATATGGCATTTAGAAGCAAACCGGATGGACATCATGAAAATGATCGGAGAGGGTTGAGAGTAGAAGAAGTTCAGGAGCAAAAAAAATAAATAATATATATATATATATATATATATATAGATATAGAATTATTGTCAAATTAACTCTGTCCATAAGGTGTAGATAGTAAGTATAGACCGGAAGTAGAGGCCTGGGCGTTGTTGTTCACTAATTTACTCCAAGTAGGGAAAGGATGGTGGGGTTGAAAAGTAATAAAGGGGAATATATATATAAAACATTAAAAAAAACATGGGGGATTGGAAGTGATGCAGACAATTACATTGATAGAAGATACAATCTATCTGCAATATTAAGCTGATCCATCCCCCCCCCAAAAAAAATAAAATAAAAAAAATAAAATAAAAAAATAAAGGGCAAGTTTATGGTTCTTTTGTATTACATTTACGTCATTTAGCAGACGCTCTTATCCAGAGCGACTTACAGTTAGTGAGTGCATACATTATTTTTCATACTGGCCCCCCGTGGGAATCGAACCCACAACCCTGCCGTTGCAAACGCCCTGCTCTACCAACTGAGCTACATCCCTGCCGGCCATAACCTCCCCTACCCTGGACGACGCTGGGACAATTGTGCGCCGCCCCATGGGTCTCCCGGTTGCGGCCGGCTACGACAGAGCCTGGATTCGAACCAGGATCTCTAGTGGCACAGCTAGCAGTGCGATGCATAGAAATCTATTTATGTGGTCCTTCGATTTTTCTTTGCAAAAACTATGGACTGATATGCTAAATATAAAACAATACATTTGACTCCGGACAATTGCACATCGAATGAGTACAAACTCTGTTTAAGTTCCCCAATTCAAATGCACCATTCTTTACTGCGTCTCAGATATGTGAATGCTAAACCAGAATGTATTTTCTCTACCATGAAACAACGGGAAGGTTGATAATCTAATCTGTAGCTCAGCTGGTAGAGCACGGCGCTTGTAACGCCAAGGTAGTGGGTTCGATCCCCGGGACCACCCATACACAAAAAAAATGAATGCACGCATGACTGTAAGTCGCTTTGGATAAAAGCGTCTGCTAAATGGCATATTATTATTATTATTATTATAAACAACAAGTTATAAACCTGCGACCTCAAATGACCCAAGATGGAGATAATTGATTGGCCAGCAGAAGGGAAAGAGATCACTGATTGGCCATGAATGCAGCAGTGCAGCTCAGTAACTGGTCAGAAGTCGACATGTGATAGTGATTATTCAGTGGGGATGAATCACACTTAAAAGAGAGTGAGACTAAGAAAGAGGGAGAGATTAAGAGAGGGAGGAAAAGTGAGAGAAGGGTAGGTAAGAAAGAGGCAGTTGATGGACAGACAGACAGACTGAGAGAGAAAAAGAGTGGGAGGGAGAGACAGAGAGGAAGGGAGAGACCGAGAGAAGAAGGGAGAGTCTGAGAGGAAGGGAGCGACGGAGAGACCGAGAGAAGAAGGGAGAGACAGAGAGGAAGGGAGAGACTGAGAGAGGAAGGGAGAGACTGAGAGAGGAAGGGAGCGACTGAGAGAGGAAGGGAGCGACTGAGAGAGGAAGGTAGAGAGAGGGAGGAAGGGAGAGACAGGGAGAGACCGAGAGAGGAAGGGAGAGACCGAGAGAGGAAGGGAGAGACCGAGAGAGGAAGGGAGAGACCGAGAGAGGAAGGGAGAGACCGAGAGAGGAAGGGAGAGACCGAGAGAGGAAGGGAGAGTCTGAGAGGAAGGGAGCGATGGAGAGACAGAGAGGAAGGGAGAGACTGAGAGAGGGAAGGGAGAGACCGAGAGAGGAAGGGAGAGACCGAGAGAGGAAGGGAGAGACTGAGAGAGGAAGGGAGAGACCGAGAGAGGAAGGTAGAGAGAGGGAGGAAGGGAGAGACAGGGAGAGACCGAGAGAGGAAGGGAGAGACCGAGAGAGGAAGGGAGAGACCGAGAGAGGAAGGGAGAGACCGAGAGAGGAAGGGAGAGACCAAGAGAGGAAGGGAGAGTCTGAGAGGAAGGGAGCGATGGAGAGACAGAGAGGAAGGGAGAGACTGAGAGAGGAAGGGAGAGACCGAGAGAGGAAGGTAGAGAGAGGGAGGAAGGGAGAGACAGGGAGAGACCGAGAGAGGAAGGGAGAGACCGAGAGAGGAAGGGAGAGACCGAGAGAGGAAGGGAGAGACTGAGAGAGGAAGGGAGAGTCTGAGAGGAAGGGAGAGACCGAGAAAGGAAGGGAGAGACTGAGAAAGGAAGGGAGAGACCGAGAGAGGAAGGGAGAGACCGAGAGAGGAAGGGAGAGACCGAGAGAGGAAGGGAGAGTCTGAGAGGAAGGGAGGGTCTGAGAGGGACGGAGAGACAGAGAGGAAGGGATCGACGGAGAGACAGAGAGGAAGGGAGAGACTGAGAGAGGAAGGGAGAGACCGAGAGAGGAAGGGAGAGACCGAGAGAGGAAGGGAGAGACCGAGAGAGGAAGGGAGAGACCGAGAGAGGAGGAGAGACCAACAGAGGAAGGGGAGAGTCTGAGAGACGAGAGAGGGAAGGAGAGACCGAGAGAGGAAGGGAGAGACTGAGAGAGGAAGGGAGAGACTGAGAGAGGAAGGGAGAGACTGAGAGAGGAAGGGAGAGACTGAGAGGAAGGAGAGACCGAGAGAGTACTGAGAGACCGAGAGAGGAAGGGGAGAGAGAGAGAGGAAGAGGAGAGAGAGAGAGAGGAAGGGAGAGAGAGAGAGAGAGGAAGGAGAGACCGAGAGAGGAAGGGAGAGACTGAGAGAGGAAGGGAGAGACCGAGAGAGGAAGGGAGAGACCGAGAGAGGAAGGGAGAGACCGAGAGAGGAAGGGAGAGTCTGGAGAGGAAGGGAGAGTCTGAGAGTCTGGAGAGGAAGGGAGAGTCTGAGAGAAGGGAGACAGAGAGGAAGGGTAGTGAGAGGGAGGAAGGGAGAGAGAGGAGGAAGGAGAGACTGAGAGACGAGAGAGGAAGGGAGAGCTGAGAGAGGGAGAGGGAGAGGGCTGAGAGAGGAAGGGAGCGACGGAGAGGAAGGGAGAGACTGAGAGAGGAAGGGAGAGACCGAGAGGAAGGGAGAGACCGAGAGAGGAAGGAGAGACCGAGAGAGGAAGGGAGAGACCGAGAGAGGAAGGGAGAGTCTGAGAGGAAGGGAGAGACCGAGAAAGGAAGGGAGAGACTGAGAAAGGAAGGGAGAGACCGGAGAGAGGAAGGGAGAGACCGAGAGAGGAAGGAGAGGAGAGGAAGGGAGGGTCTGAGAGGAAGGGAGAGACCGAGGAAGGGAGAGACTGAGAAAGGAAGGGAGAGACCGAGAGAGGAAGGGAGAGACCCGAGAGAGGAAGGAGAGACCGAGAGAGGAAGGAGAGACCGACAGAGGGAGAGTCTGAGAGGAAGGGAGAGTCTGAGAGACAGAGAGGAAGGGGTAGACCGAGAGAGGAAGGGAGAGACTGAGAGAGGAAGGGAGAGACTGAGAGAGGAAGGGAGAGACTGAGAGAGGAAGGGAGAGACTGAGAGAGGAAGGGAGAGAGAGAGAGAGAGAGGGAGAGAGAGAGAGAGGAAGGAGAGAGAGAGAGAAGGAGAGACCGAGAGAGGAAGGGAGAGAGAGAGGAAGGGAGAGAGAGAGAGAGGAAGGAGAGAGAGAGAGAGAGGAAGGGGAGAGACCGAGAGAGGAAGGAGAGACCGAGAGAGAGAGGAAGGGAGAGACCGAGAGAGGAAAGGGAGAGACCGAGAGAGGAAGGGAGAGTCTGAGAGGAAGGGAGAGTCTGAGAGTCTGAGAGGAAGGGAGAGTCTGAGAGGAAGGGAGACACAGAGAGGAAGGGAGTGAGAGGGAGGAAGGGAGAGAGAGGGAGGAAGGGAGAGACTGAGAGACCGAGAGAGGAAGGGAGAGTCTGAGGGAAGGGAGCGACGGAGAGGAAGGGAGCGGCGGAGAGGAAGGGAGAGACTGAGAGGAGGAAGGAGAGACCCCGAGAGAGGAAGGGGAGGACCGAGAGAGGAAGGAGAGACCGAGAGAGGAAGGGAGAGACTGAGAGAGGAGGAGGGAGAGTTGAGAGAGAAAGGAGAGACTGAGAAAGGAAGGGAGAGACTGAGAAAGAAGGAGAGACCGAGAGAGGAAGGGAGAGACCGAGAGAGGAAGGGAGAGTCTGAGAGGAAGGGAGGGTCTGAGAGGAAGGGAGAGACCGAGAAAGGAAGGGAGAGACTGAGAAAGGAAGGGAGAGACCGAGAGAGGAAGGGAGAGACCGAGAGAGGAAGGGGAGAGACCGGAGAGGAAGGAGAGAGAGGGAGAAAGGGAGAGACTGGAGAGAACGAGAGAGGAAGGGAGAGTCTGAGGGAAGGGAGCGACGGAGAGGAAGGGAGAGACTGAGAGAGGAAGGGAGAGACCGGAGAGGAAGGAGAGACCCGAGAGAGGAAGGGAGAGACCGAGAGAGGGAGGGAGAGACGAGAGAGGAAGGGAGAGTCTGAGAGGAAGGTAGGGATGGAGAGACAGAGAGAGGAAGGGAGAGAGAGGGAGGAAGGGAGAGACTGAGAGAGGAAGGGAGAGACTGAGAGAGGAAGGGGAGACTGAGAGAGGAAGGGAGAGAGAGTGGAGGAAGGGAGAGACTGAGAGAGGAAGGGAGAGACTGAGAGAGGGAAGGGAGAGACCGAGAGAGGAAGGGAGAGACCGAGAGGAGGAAGGAGAGACGAGAGGAAGGGGAGAGTCTAGAGAAGAAGGGAGAGTCTGAGGAGGAAGGGGAGGAAGGAGAGAGAGAGGACGGAGAGACCTGAGAGAGGAAGGGGGGGAGGAAGGGAGAGAGGAGAGGAGGAGAGACTGAGAGAGGAAGGGAGAGAGAGGGAGAAGGGAGAGACTGAGAGAGGAAGGGAGAGACTGAGAGAGGAAGGGAGAGACTGAGAGAGGAAGGGGGAGCTGAGAGAGGAAGGGGGAGACTGAGAGAGGAAGGGAGAGTCTGAGAGAGGAAGGGAGAGTTGAGAGAGGAAGGGAGAGTTGAGAGGAAGGGAGCGAGACTGAGAGGAAGGGAGAGTTGAGAGGAAGGGAGAGACGGAGAGACAGAGAGGAAGGGAGAGACTGAGAGGAGGAAGGGAGAGACTGAGAGAGTGAAGGGAGAGAGAAGGGAGGAAGGGAGAGTCCGAGAGAGGAAGGGAGAGACCGAGGAGAGGAAGGGAGAGACGGAGAGAGGAAGGGGGAGACTGGAGAGAGGAAGGGAGAGACTGAGAGAGGAAGGGGGGAGACTGAGAGAGGGAAGGGGAGACCTGAGAGAGGAAGGGGGAGAGACCGAGAGAGGAAGGGAGAGACCGAGAGAGGAAGGGAGAGACCGAGAGAGGGAAGGGAGAGTCTGAGAGGAAGGAGAGTCTGAGAGTCTGAGAGGAAGGAGAGACTGAGAGACGAGAGAGAGTGAAGGGAGAGACCGAGAAGGGAGGGAGGAGCGAGGAGGAAGGGAGAGACTGAGAGAGGAAGGGAGAGACCGAGAGAGGAAGGGAGGAGACCGAGAGAGGAAGGGAGAGACCCAGAGAGGAAGGGAGAGACCGAGAGAGGAAGAAGGGAGAGAAGAGAGGAAGGAGAGTTGAGAGGAAGGGAGAGTTGAGAGGAAAGGAGCTCGGTGGAGAGACAGAGAGGAAGGAGAGAGAGAGGGAGGAAGGGACTAGAGAGGAAGGGAGAGACTGAGAGAGGAAGGGGGAGAAGAGAGTGAAGGAAGGGTGACTGATGAGGAAGGGAGAGGAGAGGGAGGAGGAGAGACTGAGAGAGGAAGTGGAGAGACTGAGAGAGGAAGGGAGAGACCGAGAGAGGAAGAGAGAGACCAGAGAGGAAGGGAGAGACCGAGAGGAAGGGAGAGTTGCGAGGAAAGGAGAGTCTGAGAGGAAGGGAGCGATGGAGAGACAGAGGAGGAAGGGAGAGAGAGGGAGGAAGGGAGAGACTGATGAGAGGAAGGAGAGACTGAGAGAGGAAGGGAGAGAGGACTGAGAGAGGAAGGAGAGACTGAGACAGGAAGGGGGGAGAAAAATCTGAGAGAGGAGGGAGAGACTGAGAGAGGAAGGGAGAAGGACTGAGAGAGTGGAAGGGGAGAATCTGAGAGAGGAAGGGAGAGTTGAGAGGAGGAAGAGAGTGGGGAAGGAGAGTTGAGAGGAAGGGAGTGAGGAGAGACAGAGAGGAAGGGAGAGGACTGAGGAGAGGAAGGGAGAGAGAAGGAGGAAGGGAGAGAAGAGAGAGGAAGGGAGAGACCGAGAGAGGGAAGGAGAGACTGGAGAGTGTGGAGAAGGAGAGAGAGGAGGAAGGAGAGACTGAGAGAGGAAGGGGGGAACTGAGAGAGGAAGGGGAGACTGAGAGAGGAAGGGAGAGACACAGGGAGAGACAAAGAGAGAGAAGGAGAGACCGAGAGAGGAAGGGAGAGAGAGGAGAGGAAGGGAGAGACAGAGAGGAAAGAGAAGAGAGAGAGGAGAGAGGAGAGGAAGGGAGAGTGAGAGGAAGGAGAGATGGAGAGAAGATGAGGAAGGGAGAGACTGAGAGAGGAAGGGAAGCGAGACCGAGGAGAGGAAGGAGAGACGAGAGAGGAATGGAGAGACTGAGAGAGGAAGGGAGAGACCGAAGAGGAGGAAGTGTAGAGAGAGGGAGGAAGGGAGAGACAGGGAGACCGCAGAGAGGGAAGGGAGAGACCGAGAGAGGGAAGGAGAGACGAGGAGAGAGAAGGAAGAGACCGGTGAGAGGAAGGGAGAGACCAAGAGAGGAAGGGAGAGTCGAGAGGAAGGGAGGATGGAGAGACAGAGAGGAAGGAGAGACTGAGAGGAGGAAGGGAGAGACCGAGAGAGGGGTGAAGGGAGAGAGAGGAGGAGGAAGGGAGAAGACAGGGAGAGACCCAAGAGATGGAAGGGAGAGAACCGAGAGAGAAGGGGAGGAGAGAAGAGGGAAGGGAGAGAGTGAGAGGGGAAGGAGTGAGAGGAAGGGAGAGACGGAAAAGGGAGATGAGAAGGAAGGGAGAGACCGAGAGAGGAAGGAGAGACCAGAGAGGAAGGAGAGAATCGTGAGAGAGGAAGGGAGAGAGTCTGAGAGGAAAGTGAAGAAGAGAGAAGAGAGGAAGGGATGAGGAGAGACAGAGAGGAAGGAGAGAGACTGAGAGGAGGAAGGGAGAGACCGAGAGAGGAAGTGGAGAAGACCGTAGAGAGGAAGGGAGAGAATTAGAGAGAGGAAGGGAGAGACCGAGAGAGGAAGGGAGAGACCAACAGAGGAAGTGGGAGAGTCTGAGAGACAGAGAGAGGAAGGGAGAGACCGAGAGAGGAAGGGGGAGAAGGAAGGGAGACTTGAGAGAGGAAGGGAGAGACTGAGAGAGGAAGGGAGAGACATGAGAGGAAGGGAGAGACCGAGAGAGGAAGTGGAGAGAACGAGAGAGGAAGGGATGAGACCGAGGAGAGGAAGGGAGAGACCGAGAGGAAGGGAGAGAGAGAGGAGAGAGGAAGGGAGAGAGAGAGAGAGGAAGGGAGAGAGAGAGAGAGAGGAAGGAGAGACCGAGAGAGGAATGGGAGAGACCGAGAGAGGAGAAAGGAGAGAATCGAGAGAGGAAGGGAGAGACCGAGAGAGGAAGGAGAGTCTGAGGAGGAAGGGAGAGGTTCTGAGAGTCTGGGAGAGGAAGGGAGAGTCTGAGAGGAAGGGAGACAGCAGAGAGGAAGGGATGGGAGAGGAGGAAGGGAGAGAGAGGGAGGAAGGGGAGACTGAGAGACCGAGAGAGGAAGGGAGAGTCTGAGGGGAAGGGAGCGACGGAGAGGAAGGGAGCGACGGAGAGGAAGGGAGCGACGGAGAGGAAGGGAGAGACTGAGAGAGGAAGGGAGAGACCGAGAGAGGAAGGGAGAGACCAGGAGGAAGGGAGAGACCTAGAGAGGAAGGGAGAGACCGAGAGAGGAAGGGAGAGTTGAGAGGAAGGGAGAGACCGAGGAAAGGAAGGGAGAGACTGAGAAAGGAAGGGAGAGACGAGAGAGGAAGGGAGAGACCAGAGAGAGGAAGGGAGAGTCCGAGAGAGGAAGGGAGGGTCTAGGGAAGGGAGAGACAGAAAGGAAGAGAGACAGGAGAAAGGAAGGGAGAGACCGAGAGAGGAAGGAGAGACGAGAGAGAAGGAGAGACTGAGAGAGGAAGGGGGGAGATCTGAGAGAGTGAATGGAGAGAGAGGGAGGAAGGAGAGACTGATGAGAGGAAAGGAGAGACTGAGAGAGGAAGGGAGAGACCTGAGAGAGGAAGGAAGAGACAGAGAGGAAGGGAGAGACCAAGGAAGGGAGAGAGTGCAAGAAGGGAGAGTTGGAGGAAGGGAGCGAAGGAGAGACAGAGAGGAGGGAGAGAGGACTGAGAGAGAAGGAGAGAGAGAGAGAAGGGAGAGACTGAGAGAGGACGGGGAGAGACTAGAGAGAGGAAGGGAGAGGAGAGGGAGAAGGGAGAGACTGAGAGGAAGGGAGAGACGAGAGAGGAAGGGAGAGACTGAGAGAGGAAGGGGGAGACTGAGAGAGGAAGGGGGAGACTGAGAGAGGAAGGAGAGTCTGAGAGAGGAAGGGAGAGTCTGAGAGAGGAAGGAGAAAGTCTGAGAGGAAGGGAGAGACTGAGAGGAAGGGAGAGGAGTCTGAGAGGAAGGGAGGAGGAGAGACAGAGAGGAAGGGAGAGACTGAGAGAGTGGAAGGGAGAGACTGAGAGAGGGAAGGAGAGAGAAGGAGGAATGGAGAGACGAGAGAGGAAGGAGAGACGAGAGAGGAAGGAGAGACCAGAGAGGAAGGGGGAGATCTGAGAGAGGTAGGGAGAGACTGAGAGAGGAAGGGGGAGACTGAGAGAGGGAAGGGGGAGACCGAGAGGAAGGGGGAGACCCCCAGAGAGAGGAAGGGAGAGACCCAGAGAGGTGAAGGAGAGGACCGAGGGAAGGGAGAGTTGAGAGGAAGGGAGAGTTGAGAGTCTGAGGAGGAAGGGAGAGACTGAGGAGAAGACCGAGAGAGGAAGGAGAGACCGAGGGAAGGGAGCGAATGAGAGAAGGGACGACGGTAATGAGAGGAAGGAGAGAGACTGAGAGAGGAAGGGAGAGACGAAGAGAGGAAGGAGAGACCGAGAGAGGAAGGAGAGACCGAGGAGAGGAAGGGAGGAGAACGAGAGAGGTAAGGGAGAGAATGAGAGAGGAAGGGAGTTGGAGAGGGAAGAGAGAGAAGGAGCGATGGGAGACAAGAAGGAGAGAGAGGGAGGAAGCGGAGAGACTGAGAGAGGTAGGAGAGACTGAGAGAGGAAGGACGGAGACAGAGGAGGAAGGGGGGTGACTGATGAGGAAGGGAGGAGAGAGGAGAGACGGAGGAGATCTGAGAGAGGAAGGGAGAGACTGAGAGAGAAGGGAGAGACCGAGAGAGGAAGGAGAGACCGAGAGAGGAAGGGAGAGACCGAGAGGAAGGGAGAGTCTGCGAGGAAGGGAGAGTCTGAGAGGAAGGAGCAAGGGAGAGACAGAGAGGAAAGGGAGAGAGAGGGAGGAAGGAAGAGACTGAGAGAGGAAGGGAGAGACTGAGAGAGGAAGGGAGAGACTGAGAGGAGGAAGGGAGAGACTGAGACAGGAAGGGGGGGAGACTGAGAGGAGGAAGGGAGAGACTGAGAGAGGAAGGGAGAGACTGGAGAGAGGAAGGGGGAGACTGAGAGAGGAAGGGAGAGTCTGAGAGAGGAAGGAGAGTCTGAGAGGAAGGGAGAGTCTGAGAGGAAGGGAGGACGGAGGAGACAGAGAAGAAAGGAGAGACTGGGAGAGGAAGGAGAGAGAAGGAGGAAGGGAGAGACCGAGAGAGGCAAGGGAGAGACCGAGAGAGGAAGGGAGAGACTGAGAGAGAGAAGGAGAGACAGAGAGGAAGGGAGAGACTGAGAGAGGAAGGGGAGACTGAGAGAGGAAGGAGAGACTGAGAGAGGAAGGGAGAGACAGGGAGAAGACCGAGAGAGGAAGGGAGAGACGAGGAGGAAGAAGGAGAGAGAGAAGGGAGAGACCGAGAGAGGAAGGGAGAGACGAGAGAGGAAGGGAGAGACCGAGAGAGGAAGGAGAGTCTAGAGAGGGAAGGAGGAGACAGAGAGGAAGGAGAGACTGAGAGGGAAGGAGAGACGAGAGAGGAAGGGAGAGAAGAGAGAGGAATGGAGAGACTGAGAGAGGAAGGAGAGACCGAGAGAGGAAGGTAGAGAGAGGAGAAGGGAGAGACAGGGAGAGACCGAGAGAGGAAGGGAGAGACCGAGAGAAGAGAAGGGAGAGACCGAGAGAGGAAGGAGAGACCGAGAGGAAGGGAGAGAAAAGAGAGGAAGGGAGAGACTGAGAGGAAGGGAGCGATGGAGAGACAGGAGGAAGGGAGAGATGAGAGAGGAAGGAGAGACCGAGAGAGAAGAGAGAGAGGGAGGAAGGGAGAGACAGGAGAGACGGAGAGGAAGGAGAGACCGAGAGAGGAAGGGAGAGACCGAGAGGAAGGGGAGAGACTGAGAGAGGAAGGGAGAGAGTCCGAGAGGAAGGAAGAGAGACCGAGAAGGAAGGGAGGAGACTGGAGAAAGGAAGGAGAGACCAGAGGAAGGAGAGACCGAGAGAGGAAGGGAGAGAACGAGAGAGGAAGGGAGAGTCTGAGAGGAAGGAAGGGTCTGAGAGGGACGGAGAGACAGAGAGGAAGGATCGATTGAGAGACAGAGAGAGGAAGGGAGAGACAGAGAGGAAGGGAGAGACCAGAGAGGAAGGGAGAGACCGAGAGAGGAAGGGAGAGACCGAGAGAGGAAGGGAGAGACCGAGAGAGGAAGGGAGAGACCAACAGAGGAAGGGAGAGTCTGAGAGACAGAGAGGAAGGGAGAGACCGAGAGAGGAAGGGAGAGACTGAGAGAGGAAGGGAGAGACTGAGAGAGGAAGGGAGAGACTGAGAGAGGAAGGGAGAGACTGAGAGGAAGGGAGAGACCGAGAGAGGAAGTGAGAGACCGAGAGAGGAAGGGAGAGACCGAGAGAGGAAGGGAGAGACCGAGAGGAAGGGAGAGAGAGAGAGAGGAAGGGAGAGAGAGAGAGAGGAAGGGAGAGAGAGAGAGGAAGGGAGAGACCGAGAGAGGAAGGAGAGAACGAAGAGAGGAAGGGAGAGACCGAGAGAGGAAGGAGAGACCGAGAGAGGAAGGGAGAGTCTGAGAGAAGGGAGAGTCTGAGAGTCTGAGAGGAAGGGAGAGTCTGGGAGGAAGGAGACACAAGAGGAAGGGAGTGAGAGGGAGGAAGGGAGAGAGAGGGAGAGAGGGAGAGACTGAGAGACCGAGAGAGGAAGGGAGAGTCTGAGGGAAGGGAGACGAGAGAGGAAGGAGAGCGACGGAGAGGAAGGGAGCGAAGGAGAGGAAGGGAGAGACTGAGGGGAGAGGAAGGAGAGACCGAGAGAGGAAGGGAGAGACCGAGAGAGGAGAGGGAGAGACCGAGAGAGGGAAGGAGAGACCGAGAGAGGAAGGGAGAGTCTGAGAGGAAGGGAGAGACCAGGAAAGGAAGGGAGAGACTGAGAAAGGAAGGGAGAGACCGAGAGAGGAAGGAGAGACCGAGAGGAAGGGAGAGTCTGAGAGGAAGGGAGGGTCTGAGAGGAAGGGAGAGACCGAGAAAGGAAGGGAGAGACTGAGAAAGGAAGGGAGAGACCGAGAGAGGAAGGGAGAGACCGAGAGAGGAAGGGAGAGACCGAGAGAGGAAGGGAGAGACCGACAGAGGAAGGGAGAGTCTGAGAGGAAGGGAGAGTCTGAGAGACAGAGAGGAAGGGGTAGACCGAGAGAGGAAGGGAGAGACTGAGAGAGGAAGGGAGAGACTGAGAGAGGAAGGGAGAGACTGAGAGAGGAAGGGAGAGACTGAGAGAGGAAGGGAGAGACTGAGAGAGGAAAGGAGAGAGAGAGAGGAAGGAGAGAGAGAGAAGGAGAGAGAGAGAGGAAGGGAGAGACCGAGAGAGGAAGGGAGAGAGAGAGAGGAAGGGAGAGAGAGAGAGAGGAAGGGAGAGAGAGAGAGAGGAAGGGAGAGACCGAGAGAGGAAGGAGAGACCGAGAGAGGAAGGAGAGACCGAGAGAGGAAGGAGAGACCGAGAGAGAGGAAGGGAGAGTCTGAGAGGAAGGGAGAGTCTGAGAGTCTGAGAGGAAGGGAGAGTCTGAGAGGAAGGGAGACACTGAGAGAGGAAGGGAGTAGAGAGGGAAGGGAGAGAGGGAGGAAGGGAGAGACTGAGAGACGAGAGGGAGGAAAGACTGAGAGAAGGGAGAGAGAGAGGGAGAGGACGGAGAGGAAGGAGAGACTGAGAGAGGAAGGGAGAGACCGAGAGAGGAAGGGAGAGACCGAGAGAGGAAGGGAGAGACCGAGAGAGGAAGGGAGAGACTGAGAGAGGAAGGGAGAGTCTGAGAGGAAGGGAGAGACTGAGAAAGGAAGGGAGAGACTGAGAAAGGAAGGGAGAGACCGAGAGAGGAAGGGAGAGACCGAGAGAGGAAGGAGAGTCTGAGAGGAAGGGAGGGTCTGAGAGGAAGGGAGAGACCGAGAAAGGAAGGGAGAGACTGAGAAAGGAAGGGAGAGACCGAGAGAGGAAGGGAGAGACCGAGAGAGGAAGGGAGAGACCGAGAGAGGAAGGTTGAGAGAGGGAGAAAGGGAGAGACTGAGAGACCGAGAGAGGAAGGGAGAGTCTGAGGGGAAGGGAGCGACGGAGAGGAAGGGAGAGACTGAGAGAGGAAGGGAGAGACCGAGAGAGGAAGGGAGAGACCGAGAGAGGAAGGGAGAGACCGAGAGAGGAAGGGAGAGACCGAGAGAGGAAGGGAGAGACCGAGAGAGGAAGGGAGAGTCTGAGAGGAAGGTAGCGATGGAGAGACAGAGAGGAAGGGAGAGAGAGGGAGGAAGGGAGAGACTGAGAGAGGAAGGGAGAGACTGAGAGAGGAAGGGGGAGACTGAGAGAGGAAGGGAGAGAGAGGGAGGAAGGGAGAGACTGAGAGAGGAAGGGAGAGACTGAGAGAGGAAGGGAGAGACCGAGAGAGGAAGGGAGAGACCGAGAGAGGAAGGGAGAGACCGAGAGGAAGGGAGAGTCTGCGAGGAAGGGAGAGTCTGAGAGGAAGGGAGCGATGGAGAGACAGAGAGGACGGGAGAGACTGAGAGAGGAAGGGAGAGAGAGGGAGGAAGGGAGAGACTGAGAGAGGACGGGAGAGACTGAGAGAGGAAGGGAGAGAGAGGGAGGAAGGGAGAGACTGAGAGAGGAAGGGAGAGACTGAGAGAGGAAGGGAGAGACTGAGAGAGGAAGGGGGAGACTGAGAGAGGAAGGGGGAGACTGAGAGAGGAAGGGAGAGTCTGAGAGAGGAAGGGAGAGTCTGAGAGAGGAAGGGAGAGTCTGAGAGGAAGGGAGAGACTGAGAGGAAGGGAGAGTCTGAGAGGAAGGGAGTGACGGAGAGACAGAGAGGAAGGGAGAGACTGAGAGAGGAAGGGAGAGACTGAGAGAGGAAGGGAGAGAGAAGGAGGAAGGGAGAGACCGAGAGAGGAAGGGAGAGACCGAGAGAGGAAGGGGGAGACTGAGAGAGGAAGGGAGAGACTGAGAGAGGAAGGGGGAGACTGAGAGAGGAAGGGGGAGACCGAGAGAGGAAGGGGGAGACCGAGAGAGGAAGGGAGAGACCGAGAGAGGAAGGGAGAGACCGAGAGAGGAAGGGAGAGTCTGAGAGGAAGGGAGAGTCTGAGAGTCTGAGAGGAAGGGAGAGACTGAGAGACCGAGAGAGGAAGGGAGAGACCGAGGGGAAGGGAGCGACGGAGAGGAAGGGAGCGACGGAGAGGAAGGGAGAGACTGAGAGAGGAAGGGAGAGACGAGAGAGGAAGGAGAGACCGAGAGAGGAAGGGAGAGACCGAGAGAGGAAGGAGAGACCGAGAGAGGAAGGGAGAGACCGAGAGAGGAAGGGAGAGTCTGAGAGGAAGGGAGAGTCTGAGAGGAAGGGAGCGATGGAGAGACAGAGAGGAAGGGAGAGAGAGGGAGGAAGGGAGAGACTGAAAGAGGAAGGGAGAGACTGAGAGAGGAAGGGGGAGACTGAGAGAGGAAGGGGGTGACTGAGAGAGGAAGGGAGAGAGAGGGAGGACGGGGAGAGACTGAGAGAGGAAGGGAGAGACTGAGAGAGGAAGGGAGAGACCGAGAGAGGAAGGGAGAGACCGAGAGAGGAAGGGAGAGACCGAGAGGAAGGGAGAGTCTGCGAGGAAGGGAGAGTCTGAGAGGAAGGGAGCGATGGAGAGACAGAGAGGAAGGGAGAGAGAGGGAGGAAGGGAGAGACTGAGAGAGGAAGGGAGAGACTGAGAGAGGAAGGGAGAGACTGAGACAGGAAGGGGGAGACTGAGAGAGGAAGGGAGAGACTGAGAGAGGAAGGGGGAGACTGAGAGAGGAAGGGAGAGTCTGAGAGAGGAAGGGAGAGTCTGAGAGGAAGGGAGAGTCTGAGAGGAAGGGAGTGACGGAGAGACAGAGAGGAAGGGAGAGACTGAGAGAGGAAGGGAGAGACTGAGAGAGGAAGGGAGAGAGAAGGAGGAAGGGAGAGACCGAGAGAGGAAGGGAGAGACTGAGAGAGGAAGGGAGAGACAGAGAGGAAGGGAGAGACTGAGAGAGGAAGGGGGAGACTGAGAGAGGAAGGGAGAGACTGAGAGAGGAAGGGGGAGACTGAGAGAGGAAGGGAGAGTCTGAGAGAGGAAGGGAGAGTCTGAGAGGAAGGGAGAGACTGAGAGGAAGGGAGAGTCTGAGAGGAAGGGAGTGACGGAGAGACAGAGAGGAAGGGAGAGACTGAGAGAGGAAGGGAGAGACTGAGAGAGGAAGGGAGAGAGAAGGAGGAAGGGAGAGACCGAGAGAGGAAGGGAGAGACCGAGAGAGGAAGGGAGAGACCGAGAGAGGAAGGGAGAGACCGAGAGAGGACCGAGAGAGGAAGGGAGAGACCGAGAGAGGAAGGGAGAGACTGAGAGAGGAAGGGAGAGAGAGGGAGGAAGGGAGAGACAGAGGGAGGAAGGGAGAGACAGAGGGAGGAAGGGAGAGACCGAGAGAGGAAGGGAGAGACCGAGAGAGGAAGGGAGAGACCGAGAGAGGAAGGGAGAGACCGAGAGAGGAAGGGAGAGACTGAGAGAGGAAGGGAGAGACTGAGAGAGGAAGGGAGAGACTGAGAGAGGAAGGGAGAGACTGAGAGAGGAAAGGAGAGAGAGAGAGGAAGGGAGAGAGAGAGAGGAAGGGAGAGAGAGAGAGGAAGGGAGAGACCGAGAGAGGAAGGGAGAGAGAGAGAGGAAGGGAGAGAGAGAGAGAGGAAGGGAGAGAGAGAGAGAGGAAGGGAGAGACCGAGAGAGGAAGGGAGAGACCGAGAGAGGAAGGGAGAGACCGAGAGAGGAAGGGAGAGACCGAGAGAGGAAGGGAGAGTCTGAGAGGAAGGGAGAGTCTGAGAGTCTGAGAGGAAGGGAGAGTCTGAGAGGAAGGGAGACACTGAGAGAGGAAGGGAGTGAGAGGGAGGAAGGGAGAGAGAGGGAGGAAGGGAGAGACTGAGAGACCGAGAGAGGAAGGGAGAGTCTGAGGGGAAGGGAGCGACGGAGAGGAAGGGAGCGACGGAGAGGAAGGGAGAGACTGAGAGAGGAAGGGAGAGACCGAGAGAGGAAGGGAGAGACCGAGAGAGGAAGGGAGAGACCGAGAGAGGAAGGGAGAGACTGAGAGAGGAAGGGAGAGTCTGAGAGGAAGGGAGAGACTGAGAAAGGAAGGGAGAGACTGAGAAAGGAAGGGAGAGACCGAGAGAGGAAGGGAGAGACCGAGAGAGGAAGGGAGAGTCTGAGAGGAAGGGAGGGTCTGAGAGGAAGGGAGAGACCGAGAAAGGAAGGGAGAGACTGAGAAAGGAAGGGAGAGACCGAGAGAGGAAGGGAGAGACCGAGAGAGGAAGGGAGAGACCGAGAGAGGAAGGGAGAGAGAGGGAGAAAGGGAGAGACTGAGAGACCGAGAGAGGAAGGGAGAGTCTGAGGGGAAGGGAGCGACGGAGAGGAAGGGAGAGACTGAGAGAGGAAGGGAGAGACCGAGAGAGGAAGGGAGAGACCGAGAGAGGAAGGGAGAGACCGAGAGAGGAAGGGAGAGACCGAGAGAGGAAGGGAGAGACCGAGAGAGGAAGGGAGAGTCTGAGAGGAAGGTAGCGATGGAGAGACAGAGAGGAAGGGAGAGAGAGGGAGGAAGGGAGAGACTGAGAGAGGAAGGGAGAGACTGAGAGAGAGGAAGGGGGAGACTGAGAGAGGAAGGGAGAGAGAGGGAGGAAGGGAGAGACTGAGAGAGGAAGGGAGAGACTGAGAGAGGAAGGGAGAGACCGAGAGAGGAAGGGAGAGACCGAGAGAGGAAGGGAGAGACCGAGAGGAAGGGAGAGTCTGCGAGGAAGGGAGAGTCTGAGAGGAAGGGAGCGATGGAGAGACAGAGAGGACGGGAGAGACTGAGAGAGGAAGGGAGAGAGAGGGAGGAAGGGAGAGACAGAGAGGACGGGAGAGACTGAGAGAGGAAGGGAGAGAGAGGGAGGAAGGGAGAGACTGAGAGAGGAAGGGAGAGACTGAGAGAGGAAGGGAGAGACTGAGAGAGGAAGGGGGAGACTGAGAGAGGAAGGGGGAGACTGAGAGAGGAAGGGAGAGTCTGAGAGAGGAAGGGAGAGTCTGAGAGAGGAAGGGAGAGTCTGAGAGGAAGGGAGAGACTGAGAGGAAGGGAGAGTCTGAGAGGAAGGGAGTGACGGAGAGACAGAGAGGAAGGGAGAGACTGAGAGAGGAAGGGAGAGACTGAGAGAGGAAGGGAGAGAGAAGGAGGAAGGGAGAGACCGAGAGAGGAAGGGAGAGACCGAGAGAGGAAGGGAGAGACCGAGAGAGGAAGGGGGAGACTGAGAGAGGAAGGGAGAGACTGAGAGAGGAAGGGGGAGACTGAGAGAGGAAGGGGGAGACCGAGAGAGGAAGGGGGAGACCGAGAGAGGAAGGGAGAGACCGAGAGAGGAAGGGAGAGACCGAGAGAGGAAGGGAGAGTCTGAGAGGAAGGGAGAGTCTGAGAGTCTGAGAGGAAGGGAGAGACTGAGAGAGGAAGGGAGAGACTGAGAGACCGAGAGAGGAAGGGAGAGACCGAGGGGAAGGGAGCGACGGAGAGGAAGGGAGCGACGGAGAGGAAGGGAGAGACTGAGAGAGGAAGGGAGAGACCGAGAGAGGAAGGGAGAGACCGAGAGAGGAAGGGAGAGACCGAGAGAGGAAGGGAGAGACCGAGAGAGGAAGGGAGAGACCGAGAGAGGAAGGGAGAGTCTGAGAGGAAGGGAGAGTCTGAGAGGAAGGGAGCGATGGAGAGACAGAGAGGAAGGGAGAGAGAGGGAGGAAGGGAGAGACTGAGAGAGGAAGGGAGAGACTGAGAGAGGAAGGGGGAGACTGAGAGAGGAAGGGGGTGACTGAGAGAGGAAGGGAGAGAGAGGGAGGACGGGAGAGACTGAGAGAGGAAGGGAGAGACTGAGAGAGGAAGGGAGAGACCGAGAGAGGAAGGGAGAGACCGAGAGAGGAAGGGAGAGACCGAGAGGAAGGGAGAGTCTGCGAGGAAGGGAGAGTCTGAGAGGAAGGGAGCGATGGAGAGACAGAGAGGAAGGGAGAGAGAGGGAGGAAGGGAGAGACTGAGAGAGGAAGGGAGAGACTGAGAGAGGAAGGGAGAGACTGAGACAGGAAGGGGGAGACTGAGAGAGGAAGGGAGAGACTGAGAGAGGAAGGGGGAGACGAGAGAGGAAGGGAGAGTCTGAGAGAGGAAGGGAGAGTCTGAGAGGAAGGGAGAGACTGAGAGGAAGGGAGAGTCTGAGAGGAAGGGAGTGACGGAGAGACAGAGAGGAAGGGAGAGACTGAGAGAGGAAGGGAGAGACTGAGAGAGGAAGGGAGAGAGAAGGAGGAAGGGAGAGACCGAGAGAGGAAGGGAGAGACCGAGAGAGGAAGGGAGAGACTGAGAGAGGAAGGGAGAGACAGAGAGGAAGGGAGAGACTGAGAGAGGAAGGGGGAGACTGAGAGAGGAAGGGAGAGACTGAGAGAGGAAGGGGGAGACTGAGAGAGGAAGGGAGAGTCTGAGAGAGGAAGGGAGAGTCTGAGAGGAAGGGAGAGACTGAGAGGAAGGGAGAGTCTGAGAGGAAGGGAGTGACGGAGAGACAGAGAGGAAGGGAGAGACTGAGAGAGGAAGGGAGAGACTGAGAGAGGAAGGGAGAGACTGAGAGAGGAAGGGAGAGAGAAGGAGGAAGGGAGAGACCGAGAGAGGAAGGGAGAGACCGAGAGAGGAAGGGAGAGACCGAGAGAGGAAGGGAGAGACCGAGAGAGGAAGGGAGAGACCGAGAGAGGAAGGGAGAGACTGAGAGAGGAAGGGAGAGAGAGGGAGGAAGGGAGAGACAGAGGGAGGAAGGGAGAGACAGAGGGAGGAAGGGAGAGACCGAGAGAGGAAGGGAGAGACCGAGAGAGGAAGGGAGAGACCGAGAGAGGAAGGGAGAGTCTGAGAGGAAGAAAGAGTCTGAGAGGAAGGGAGCGACAGAGAGACAGAGAGGAAGGGAGAGACTGAGAGAGGAAGGGAGGGACTGAGAGAGGAAGGGAGAGACTGAGAGAGGAAGGGAGAGACTGAGAGAGGAAGAGAGAGACTGAGAGAGGAAGGGAGAGACTGAGAGAGGAAGGGAGAGACTGAGAGAGGAAGGGAGAGACTGAGAGAGAATAGGGTATAGTACATGGGTGGGCAAACTACAGCCCGGAATCCGGCCCGCGAGCCCATTCAATCCGGCCCGCTGGAAGTTTGAGTAAAACAAATATTTCTATATTATGTTTTTTTGGGGGGGGGGGATTCTTATTATTATGGGTTAAGAAAACACTCCAGGTCACTCTTGAATGTCTAAACCAAGATAGAAAGGACGTAGAAATGATGATTTACCTATATATTTTCAAGTAATTGCCCTTTTTTCTGGACCGCAAATAAATAGGTCTCCAAAAATCTGTGCGGCCCTCCGTTGAATTTCGAAATCAAGCCAAAAAGTTTGCCCACCTCTGGTACAGTAGATGCAGAGGGAAGAAGAAGGAGTACTGTGGTCAAGTACATCCATACATGATTTACCTGGTGTTTTACCCAAAAGGCTCAGACTTTTCTGTTTACATCTACGCAGGCCGACACCCGTGTCTGACTGGGTCATGGCTCCGGTGGACCTGCTCTCACCTGGGGCCAAAGACAGGCCAATGGTACTTTTCAGCTTGCATTTACATAACAATGGCTAGCTCTGAACTTTAACATCTTCTCACAAAGCAACTGTTTTGATTATGCAGAGGTTGTTTATTCTGCTCTTCACAAGTCCTCAGTGTCAGCCCTAGCTATGGAAACACAATTTCCCTAGTATAACATCAGTGTAACAGCAGCATCGTGTTGTATTGAAAGACCGGGTGGAGGACCAAGCTGCTTAGACACAATAACATTGACCTGAGATTGACCCTTCACATAAATAATCTCTTCTCTCCTCAATGTCTACATGTCTACTTCTCCCTGACGTATACACTTAATCACTTCTCCTCAATAGCTAGGTTTCCATCCAACTGGCGACAGATCTTCATGCGAATATTCAAAAATCTGCATAAAGATAATATGAGCATTTTCCCACGAGTGGTGTGTTTCCATCAAACTGACTTGTTGCGAGTAAAAGTCAGTGTGTGATGACATAGTGCACACAAAATGTACTTTTTCGGTTTAATTGTCATGTACCAAATAAAAATCTAAAATTCAATGTGTTTCCATCGCATTTTCAACTCTAACGAAAGTTTTGTCAGAAAAACTGTTGCGTTAAATAGCAAATGTGCCTACTCTGGTCTTGGCGCATGCACTGTAGCCAACAGCTGGCAGATTGAGTGTGGGTAGGCTCTGCGGGTAGGGTGGCCTACACGATGATGGATAAGAGCGAGAATATTAGTATTTGTCAAACGGCAGTCAAGCGTCAATCATCATGTCACCAGAATAAGACCCTCGATATTTATTAGAAAGGAGCATCAAGATCACCCTGCACTTTCACCACCCTGTGAAGTTCATAATTGATTTAATCTGTAGCCTAATAAACTGCATGGTTTCCCAAGTCATAGTGGGATGAGGACCACACACCATATCATCGCGTGACTCCAAGTTTACTTTGATATGATGGTTACTATATCTACATTTACACATAAAGGCATTTCCCCCACCATTTCTTGCAGATTACATTTTACTGACACAAAAATATCCCACTATGTTGAACGAACAAATTATCTTATGGTATTTTATAGAATTGTACTGAAACGACCTGTTTCCATCACAGCTGTCGTGATAATTTTTTATACAGTATGACTTTACTCACATAAAAACTGTGGATGGAAACGTGGTTAGGGATTTTAAAATGGTGTATTGGTGTAATGGACTGTCTTTCTTACACAATGGGCCTCCCTCCTCCCCTCCTTCAACCTCACTGAACTGACATTGACTTGATAGGTGAAAGCTATGTAGTGGAACCGTTGTCTATTCATTGTAAATCCATGAAGGGAATGAACGAGAAAACACTGTGGAGAAGGGGAGAGAATCAGACATGTTGTAATTCTCTATTTGATGGGCCTCTTTCAGTTATGAGCCTCGTAGACCATATGTTTACCATATATGATATGATGTCCACCATAGTCTCTTGCTCTAACCAGCCCAGCTTTCTGATAAGCCTGACTGCGTCTCACCTGTCTGTCACTTATTCATTCATTTTCCCCATTGAATCATAAAGTGTCGTATTTCTGTTCTCTGAGAAGATGTGTGAATGTAGCTAGGGAAGTGCGCTGGGGTAAGAATGTCATAGTTACTGTTGCTAAGGCCCAATAGTTATTTTAGGATGTATAAGATCAGGGTTAATAATTCACTAGTTACACCTGTTGACTTGTTGGAGTTACATCTCCATTATATTCCATCGTTGGAGACCATGTGACCCAACCAGGAAAATCTCTGGCTCCTAGTTATAGCCTCTCAGTTTTTCCTGGTCAGGGCATGTGTTGCCTGAAAGGCTTACCTCCGCAACGGTTCCACTACATAGCTTTCACCTATCAAGTCAATGTCAGTTCAGTGAGGTTGAATGAGGGGAGGAGGGAGGCCCATTGTTTAACCCAGGTTAGACTGAGGCTTGAGGGGAGGGTCTGTGGTAGCAGTCGGTGTGCAAGAAAGAGTTGGGGGGGTTAGGAAAGGATGTGAAAGCTGCTAAAGCGTTTACACACAGTGAGTGGTTAACACATTACATACTTGTTGGAGCGTTCCTGGATTATTGCTTAAAGATGTCCGTCTGTCTGTAGCCCTCGCTCTCTCCTCTACCACTCTGTCTCTCTGTCTCTCTGTCTCTCTGTCTCTCTGTCTCTCTCTCTCTCTCTCTCTCTCTCTCTCTCTCTCTCTCTCTCTCTCTCTCTCTCTCTCGCTCTCTCGCTCTCTCGCTCTCTCTCTCTCCATCCCTCTCCATCACTCTCATGCCAGACTATCCCAAACAATGTGAGTGTGAGACAGGGAAGGGCAAACCTAGTGAACATTAGCACCATTTTCAGTAGCAAACATGGTTTATCATCTGATGTTGATGCGTGTGTGTGTGAGAGAGCCCTATGCTGGAAGCATATTCAGGGTTATTTAGTGATGGAATCTGCTTTGGCCAAGCTCTATGTTCCGACGGGAATCTGACTGGCTGGGATTGTATTCTCTGTTAAACACACACACATACACTGTTCTGCCTCGGGATGGCCACATTCCCCGGAGCGTTACACAGAGGAAGAAAATAAAACGGAGAGAGCAAAAGAAAGAGAGAAAAGGGATTTGGAGAGGAAGTGAGATGTAATGTATAAATGATACATAATCACAATGCCTATGAGTTAATTCAGGGCCCTGAGCTGCACTCATTTGTCAGTTGCAGAGCTCTCTATCTTTTTCTCTCATTCTCCCATACTGAAACTAATAGTGTGTGTTTGTGCCCTCAGAAACTGTGTGTGTGTGCCTCAGCGTAGAACATATCAGTTGTTGGTGTGTGTGTAAGCACAGATCCTCAGTTGTTAGTGCGTGTGCGTGTGTGTGTGTGTGTGTGTGAGTGTGTGTAAGCACAGATCCTCAGTTGTTGGTATTGTAGTTGATTGTCCCCCTCCTCCCTTCTCTCCTCTCTTTCCGCAGGTGGAGGAGGGAAGCGGAAAGGCAGGAGTAAGAAATGGAAGGAGATCCTCCGCTTCCCCCACATCAGCCAGTGCACTGAGCTGGGCAACAGCATCGGTACATTACTGTGTCTGCGTCTGTGTGTGTTTTTGCAAGTATTACTTGCGTGCCACGTTACTGGTGTGTTGTCAGTGTTTGTAAACGTGCCTAGGTCTATCCAAATTTTTATACTAGTGTCTGTGTGTGTTTTTGTGTCTTTGTTTTTGTGTCTGTCTGTCTGTCTGTCTGTCTGTCTGTCTGTCTGTCTGTCTGTCTGTCTGTCTGTCTGTCTCTGTCTGTCTGTCTGTCTGTCTCTGTGTGTGTGTGTGTGTGTGTGTGTGTGTGTGTGTGTGTGTGTGTGTGTGTGTGTGTGTGTGTGTGTGTGTGTGTGTGTGTGTGTGTGTGTGTGTGTGTTTCTGGCAGATCGGGACTACATGAGCCTGTGTGAGAAGCAGCCCATCGGCAGACTGCTGTTCCGCCTCTACTGTGAGACCAGACCTGAATTGCTGCGATGCATCCACCTACTGGACGCCATGGTAACACACACACACACACAAAAACACACACACTTTTAAATGCACTCACTTGGATTAAACACTATCTCAAAAAAGTACTAATCATGTTCAGTTGACTGAGAGAAGACAATCAAATTGAGTAGTGATTATACTAACAGCCTCCCCTTTATTCAGTGACACAATGTGTCTCAGATGACAGGTTTTAGATTGTAGAGAAGAAACCATCCAAACCCAATATCAACAATGGCCAGCAGCCTCCCCAGGACCATGTGACTGGATGAGAGGATTGTTTCTGGTCAGACCCCCCCCACCCCTTCCCATCAACCTAAAAAGGACCATCACGCTCTGAGGGAAACTACCCTCGCGCACACAAAATAATGGGGCAGCAGCAGACATGCATTTTTGTAGTCACACACACTAGATCTAAAATAAAAACACAATGTTATGAGAAAGAAGAGACAATGAAATCAGATATCTTGTGGGGTCATATTTTTTTATAGAGAAACAGAGAGAGTGTGTCCATGTGCCTATACTGTATAAGCTAGGGAAAAAAGAGAGAGAGAGAGAGAGGGAAGGAAGGAAGGAATGTGCCTGGGGTCCCTGTGGTTCCTCTGACGTCAGTGCAGAGGGAGGGAGGGGGGTATGTGTGATTGCTGGCGAATTATGATTGGCTATTGTTGGCAAAACTCTGTATGCGTTGTCACACACACACACACAACTACACACACACACACGCACACAGAATGAGCTTCCCAATTGTTACCCCTAGGGGTTAGCTGAAGGGAAATGGAGACGCCCCCTTGGCTTTTTGGCAGACTTGTGTATACACACACACACACACACACACACACACACACACACACCACAAAGGTCAGAGGAACAGATCTAATCGCAGAAGTCTGGCCTTTTCACCCCATGCCTTTCTTTCCATAGCTCTGTTTCTCTCTCTCTGTTTCTTTCTATAGCTCTGTTTCTCTCTCTCTGTTTCTTTCTATAGCTCTGTTTCTCTCTCTCTGTTTCTTTCTATAGCTCTGTTTCTCTCTCTCTGTTTCTTTCTATAGCTCTGTTTCTCTCTCTGTGTTTCTTTCCATAGCTCTGTTTCTCTCTCTCTGTTTCTTTCCATAGCTCTGTTTCTCTCTCTTTCTTTCTATAGCTCTGTTTCTTTCTCTCTGTTTCTTTCTATAGCTCTGTTTCTCTCTCTGTGTTTCTTTCTATAGCTCTGTTTCTCTCTCTCTGTTTCTTTCTATAGCTCTGTTTCTCTCTCTCTGTTTCTTTCTATAGCTCTGTTTCTCTCTCTCTGTTTCTTTCCATAGCTCTGTTTCTCTCTCTCTGTTTCTTTCCATAGCTCTGTTTCTCTCTCTGTCTGTGTCTCAGAGCAGAGTAGATCACTCTAGAGTGTGCCACAGCCCGGGTCAGGAGAGAAACTCTAGAAGTGTGTGTGTGTATGTTGGAAAGCTGGTGATGCTGGTCTGACACACTGTGACACTCCAGGACCTCACGGAATCCTGCCGTGTTGACTATGTGGTTGCCAGGCAACGCAGGGTCACATATGGAGTATAGAGAGTGTCTGTTAATAACAGATTGTTGGTTAAAGAGGTGTTTGTGTGTGTGTTTCAGGGCAGGTGGGTTAGTGAAGAGTCTTGCGTAATGGGGATTGAGAGGGGAGAGAATGATCAGGCAGTGAAGGATTATCACAGATGCCCAGATCAGCAGACCTACTCACCTCGAGACTATCCCCCAGCCCTAGCAATGCTGAACCACACTCGATGCTCTCACACTCATGGCTGATATATCATTGATTGATTGTTGTACACCAATGGCGAAGGTGCATAAAGATGGCGGTCCCCATGTACTTACTACAAGCGCCTCGTTCGCTCAGTTCTCCATATTGTACATTGCTCTCCGTTACTCTTTTTTTGTATGGGCATTAGCGCAGTATACATGATTCCAATTCTAGCTCCAAGACAGCGGCAATTCGAAAAAAACGAAAAAGTAGATTGTGCTGATTTACTTGCACATTGAACCATGTTGCTTGCGATAGTTTAAAACTAAAACAATTATTTATTGGTGTTTTACCCAATAAATTACTGGGAGTTTTTTTATATAGTGTGCGACTCTCTTCATTTATTTTTATAGTGTTAAAACAATGACATCATATCTGAATTTCTCCATCTGTATACACCTTTGGTGCCGTATGGGCTTAGAAGACACAATATCAAGTATGTGTGCTGTGCACAAAACACAAAGCACATGTTTGATTCAGAGGGATTGGGTTAAATGTGGAAGACACATTTCAGTTGAATGCATTCAGTTGTACAACTGACTAGGTATCCCCCTTTCCTTTCCCTTTACATTAAACAAAGTAAATGCATTTAACAATTAAATGCATAATTAGTACTCACAACAAAGTACAGTTTTCACCTTGTCACACTACACAAACAATACACTTCTCCCTCTCCTATACCCGAGCTGCTAAAGGTATAGATAATGACTGATCATTTCAAGTCAATGCAGTCCACACGGTCTAGTCGCATGTTGCATGTTTGCAGAATACTGATAGCAACACAATAATGTCTATCATTCAAAACATGGTCTCGTCCATACTTTGCCCCTGATTATGGAATATTATTGAATGTACCAGTCAGACCTCGGTCTAAATAGTATTTTGTTTTCTTTCAAATACTACAGTTGCTTAGATTACTTTACCCAGCATGCCAGTTGGATTTGGTTTGCACTTTTGGGACTATTCCATTGGTAGCATTATGCTGGCCAAGATAAATCGGTAGTGCATGACGTATTTCAAAGGAAATTGATATTATTTGGAACCAGGTCTGATACAGTGCATTCGGAAAATATTCAGACCCCTTGACTTTTTCCACATTTTGTTACGTTACAGCCTAATTCTAAAATGGATAAAATTGTTTTTTTCCATCATCAATCTACACACAATACCCCATAATGACAAATCAAAAACAGGTTTTTAGATTTTTTTGTAAATGTATATTTAAATAACCCATGGAAATATCACATTTACATAAGTATTCAGACCCTTTACTCAGTACTTTGTTGAAGCACCTTTGGCAGCGATTACAGTCTCGAGTTTCTCCCATTCTTCTCTGCAGATCCTCTCAAGCTCGTGTCAGGTTCGATAGGGAGCGTCGCTGCACAGCTATTTTCAGGTCTCTCCAGAGATGTTCGATCAGGTTCAAGTCCGGGCTCTGACTGGGTCACTCAAGGACATTCAGAGATTTGTCTCAAAGCCACTCCAGCATTGTCTTGGCTGTGGGCTTAGGGACGTTGTCCTGTTGGAAGGTGAACCTTCGCCCGTCTGAGGTCCTAGAGCAGGCTTTCATCAAGGATCTCTCTGTACTTTGCTCCGTTCATCTTTCCCTCGTACCTGACCAGGCACCGGTGAAACGGGCACGGGCTGTGCCGGACTGACGACGCGCACCACAGGCTTGGTGCGGGGAGCAGGAATGGGCCGGACCGGGCTGACGACACGCACCCCTGGCTTGGTGCGGGGAGCAGGAACGGGCCGGACCGGGCTGGCGATGCGCACCACAGGCTTGGTGCGGGGAGCAGGAATGGGCCGGACCAGGCTGACGACGCGCACCTCTGGCTTGGTGCGGGGAGCAGGAACGGGCCGGACCGGGCTGACGATGCGCACCACAGGCTTGGTGCGGGGAGCAGGAATGGGCCGGACCGGGCTGACGACGCGCACCCCTGGCTTGGTGCGGGGAGCAGGTACGGGCCGGACCGGGCTGACGATGCGCACCACAGGCTTGGTGCGGGGAGCAGGAACGGGCCGGGCCGGGCTGACGAAGCGCACCACTGGCTTGGTGCGGGGAGCAGGAACGGGCCGGGCCGGGCTGACGAAGCGCACCACTGGCTTGGTGCGAGGGGCAGGAACAGGCCGGGCCGGGCTGGCAACGCGCACCATTGGCTTGGTGCGGGGAGCAGGAACAGGCCGGGCCGGGCTGGCGACGCGCACCATTGGCTTGGTGCGAGGGGCAGGAACAGGCCGGACCGGGCTGGCGACGCGCACCATTGGCTTGGTGCGAGGGGCAGGAACAGGCCGGACCGGGCTGGCGACGCGCACCATTGGCTTGGTGCGAGGGGCAGGAACAGGCCGGACCGGGCTGTGGAGACGGACTGGAAGTCTGGAGCGAAGAGCTGACACAACCCGTCCTGGCTGAATGCCTATCTTAACACACTCTGTGTAAGGCATCAGCACAGGACGTACAGGGCTGTGTACACGTACTGGCACAACAGCACGTGACACTGGCGCAGGATATCCGGGACCGAGGAGGGGTACTGGAGGCCACGAGCGTTGAGCCGGCACACTCCGTCCTGGCTGCCTGCCCACCTTAGCACGACACGTGCGTGGTGCTCGCACAGGACGTACCGGACTGTGCCGGACCACTCGCGGCACAGTACGCAGCTCCGCATATCTCGGAACCTGCCCAGTCTCACGCTGCCTAGCCTGAGTACGGGGAGTTGGCTCTGCTCTACCTCTAGGCTCCGCCAACCTCCCTTCCGGCCCCCCAAACCCGGTGGCCTCCTCTCCTAATCCCCAAACTCGCCCTGTAGCTGCCTCCAGCAGCCCCGTCGTCCATGCCGTGTGCCCCCCCCTAAAAATTTATTGGGGTTGCCTCTTGCGTGTCCGACGTCGGCCCGGTTGGCGCCGCTGCTCCTCTCTACGGCGCGCCTCCACCGTCTCCTCCCACGGACGGCGATCCATACCGGCCTGGATCTCCTCCCAAGTCCAGGACCCTTTCCCGTCCAATATCTCCTCCCAAGTCCAGGCTGTCTGCTCCTGGACACGCTGCTTGGTCCTGTTATGGTGGGATCTTCTGTCACGTTCGTCAAAAGGAGCGGACCAAGGCGCAGCGTGGAATGCGAACATACTTTATTTATATTCACCACACGAACAAAAACAACAAAACGATACGTGAAGTCCACGGTCAAATACACAAACCAACACGGAACAAGATCCCACAAAACACAAGTGCCAAACGGCTGCCTAAGTATAGTTCCCAATCAGAGACAACAAGCAACAGCTGATTCACGTTGCCTCTGATTGAGAACCACCCCGGCCAACATAGAAACACATGAACTAGAAACTGAAACAATGAACACAAAACATAGACTCTACACACCCTGGCTCAACATAAAAGAGTCCCTAGAGCCAGGGCGTGACAATCTCAAGGATGATCAATGGAAACAGAATGCAACTGAGCTCAATTTCGAGTCTCATAGCAAAGGGTCTGAATACCTATGTAAATAAGGTATTTCTGTTTTTATTTTGTATAAATTTGCACACATTTCTAAAAACCTGTTTTCGCTTTGTCATTATGGGGTATTGTGTGTAGATTGATGAGATTATTATGATTATTTTTTTTATTTTAGAGTAAGGCTGTAACGTAACAACAATGTAGAAAAAGTTAAGGGGTCTAAATACTTTCCGAATGCACTGTATGTACTGTCAGTGTTTAATAATGGGATGTTGTGTTGAACCAGGTCTGATATGTACTGTCAGTGTTTAATGATGGGATGTTGTGTTGAACCAGGTCTGATATGTACTGTCAGTGTTTAATGATGGGATGTTGTGTTGAACCAGGTCTGATATGTACTGTCAGTGTTTAATGATGGGATGTTGTGTTGAACCAGGTCTGATATGTACTGTCAGTGTTTAATGATGGGATGTTGTGTTGAACCAGGTCTGATATGTACTGTCAGTGTTTAATGATGGGATGTTGTGTTGAACCAGGTCTGATATGTACTGTCAGTGTTTAATGATGGGATGTTGTGTTGAACCAGGTCTGATATGTACTGTCAGTGTTTAATGATGGGATGTTGTGTTGAACCAGGTCTGATATGTACTGTCAGCGTTTAATGATGGGATGTTGTGTTGAACCAGGTCTGATATGTACTGTCAGTGTTTAATGATGGGATGTTGTGTTGAACCAGGTCTGATATGTACTGTCAGCGTTTAATGATGGGATGTTGTGTTCTTTAGGACGACTATGAGCTGGTGCCTGATGAGAAACGGAAAAGCAGAGGAGATCAGATTATTGGGAAGTTCCTGTCTAAACAGGTGAGTCAGTCTTTAAAGGAGGATTGATGAATGTAGATGTACAGCTGTTAGATTGTTTGTTTGTGTGTACTTGTGTGTGTGCGTGCTTATGTGTGCTCTTGTGTGTGTGTGTGTGTGTGTGTGTGTGTGTGTGTAGTCGTCAGAGTGTGTGGAGGCAGCAGAGAGCCTTGCTGAGCAGTGTAGAGAGAACCTGGAGCTCCACCCCTGCAAGGAGATCTTCAGTGACTGTCGCAAGTAAGGGAATCTTCCTTTGGTCGCATTACTTTTCGTTCAACTGTGATGTTATTAAGAAACAGCTTGTTCCTAGCTTATCCCTAACCTGGTCCCATACTCTATATGCTGTAGCCAACTCTTCTATTGTTTTCAAGCCATACAAGTTGCTGCTGGCATAACGCAGCTTCAAAAGACGATTTGATTAACCCACTTGGTAACAGTGGGAGAATTGAGTGGTTGGTGTACCAGGTAGGGCCAGGTGCTCAAAGTGAACCCCCACCCCAACCGATAGACCAGGGATCATCAACTAGATTCAGCCACTGGCCAATTTTTTTCTTGAGTGGATGGTCAGGGGGCCAGGACATAATTACAAATCATTTGCAGACTGCAAAATGGCCGCAAGAAGACCAAACAGATATAATACTTGACTGAAACAAAATTATTTACAATCTTGCTTATATGTTTTAGACGGAATCTAAAACAAAAATCCAGAAAATCACATTGTATAATTTTTAAAATTAATTACTTAAAAATTATACAATGTGATTTTCTGGATTTTTGTTTTAGATTCCGTCTCTCACAGTTGAAGTGTGCCTATGATAAAAAAATTACAGACCTCTACATGCTTTGTAAGTAGGAAAACCTGCAAAATCGGCAGTGTATCAAATACTTGTTCTCCCCACTGTATATCTCTCTATTATGCATGGGAATACTTTGGAACAAATCTCCAAAATTATAATCACTTGGAGCTGATTTGGTGGTGTTTTTAGTCTTTTATGTCCAACAATAAAAAATAAATGGATTTATTTATTTTGCTCACAAAACTTTGAGGGCCAAATAAAATCACCTGCGGCCTGCCAGTTGGGGAACCCTGCCATAGGCCTTTGTTTTCCGTAAAAACACTCACCCCACTCTAAGCAAGCTACCTAGCATACTGCTCACAGAGAGGGCAAATAGGGGAGAGCAATCAGCTGATCATAGCGAATGTAGATCATGTAAATCAGCTAACTTAGCTAGCTAACGGTTAGCTGTGCTGTTGTAACAATTGAACTACTCTTTACCTGTGATTAAAGTTTGTTCTGCTGCTAACATCTGCGTTGTACGCCTACTTAAAAACATCTGCGTTGTACGCCTACTTAAAAACATCTGCGTTGTGCGCCTACTTAAAAACATCTGCGTTGTACGCCTACTTAAAAACATCTGCGTTGTACGCCTACTTAAAAACATCTGCGTTGTACGCCTACTTAAAAACATCTGCGTTGTACGCCTACTTAAAAACATCTGCGTTGTATGCCTACTTAAAAACATATGCATTGTACGCCTACTTAAAAATCATCAGTTTGAATTGAACCCTTCCCTGTCCCTGACAACTCAAAAAGTAGCCAGTGTGCCTCTACTCATAATACCGCTAGGCTCTGGTAACTTCTGCTTGTGCAGCAGCAGGAGGGTGAGTGCAGTGCGCACTCGCCTGTGGGCAGAGGAGCGGGGCAGGGGGGATTTTAAGAGTCAAAAATATGAAATTCGCTCGTTTGATGGGCAATATTTTACAGAACAGAAGAGACTAAAAGTAAAATAAAAATGTATCTGAAAGGGCACTTTTCTCATGCACCCCTAGAGCTCTATCTGTGCACGTGCCTAGTACCAGGTGTACAGTGCCGTGAAAAAGTATTTGCCCCCTTTCTGATTTTCTCTATTTTTGATACTGAATGTTATCAGATATTCAACCAAAGCCTAATATTAGATAAAAAATACTTATTTTATTTATTTAATTAACACAGTTATGCAACACCCAATTCCCCTGTGTGAAAAAGTAATTGCCCCCTTACACTCAATAACTGGTTGTGTCACCTTTAGCTGCAATGACTCCAACCAAATGCTTCCTGTAGCACCTCCCTCTGCAACTGGATCCTGGACTTCCTGACGGGCCGCCCCCAGGTGGTAAGGGTAGGTAACAACACATCCGCCACGCTGATCCTCAACACGGGGGCCCCTCAGGGGTGTGTGCTCAGTCCCCTCCTGTACTCCCTGTTCACTCATGACTGCATGGCCAGGCACGACTCCAACACCATCATTAAGTTTGTTGATGACACAACAGTGGTAGGCCTGATCACCGACAACGACAAGACAGCCTATAGGGAGGAGGTCAGAGACCTGGCCGTGTGGTGCCAGGACAGCAACCTCTCCCTCAACGTGATCAAGACAAAGGAGATGATTGTGGACTACAGGAAAAAGAAGAGGACCAAGCACGCCCCCATTCTCATCGACGGGGCTGTAGTGGAGCAGGTTGAGAGCTTCAAGTTCCTTGGTGTGCATATCACCAACACACTAACATGGTCCAAGCACACCAAGACAGTCGTGAAGAGGGCACGACAAAACCTATTCCCCCTAAGGAGACTGAAAAGATTTGGCATGGGTCCATAGATACTCAAAAGGTTCTACAGCTGCACCATCGAGAGCATTCTGACTGGTTGCATCACTGCCTGGTATGGCAACTGCTCGGTCTCCCACCGCAAGGCACTACAGAGGGTAGTGCGTAAGGCACAGTACATCTCTGGGGCCAAGTTTCCTGCCATCCAGGACCTCTATACCAGGCGGTGTCAGAGGAAGGCCCTAAAAATTGTCAAAGACTCCAGCCACCCTAGTCATAGACTGTTCTCTCTGCTACCGCATGGCAAGTGGTACCGGAGCGCCAAGTATAGGTCCAAGAGATTTCTAAACAGCTTCTACCCCCAAGCCATAAGACTCCTGAACATCTAATCCAGGGGTGTCAAACTCATTTTAGCTCAGGGGCCACATGGAGGAAAATCTATTCCCAAGTGGGCCGGACCGGAAAAATCATGGTATATATAACTTAAAAACAACAACTTCAGATTGTTTTCTTTGTTTTAATACGATCAACATACAACATAAAGCTGGAGGCTGAGGACAGTGTGTCCAAAATAGTACAAGCACAACATCACTATTAATCATAAAACACGTCAAGTTTATTTGAAAATTCTAAAGAAAAAGAACACACAAACACACAATGCCTCAGTGATTAACAATACTGTTTCACAGATCACAGAACTATATCAGGGTGTCATTTCTCAGGCAGAAATGTAGATAAAAATAATGAAATCCTGTTCCGCAAACAAGTGCAAGAACCACAGAGTCAAGAATAGGTTAAATATACAAATAAAATAAAATCAATTAAAAACAATAGCACATCAACATAAAAACATATAAACATAAAGCTGGAGCCTGAGGACAGTGTCCAAAAGCACAACATCACTATTAATCATAAAACACCTCAAGTTATTTGAAAGTTCTGAGGACAAAGAACACACAAACACACAATGCCTCAGTGATTCACAGAAGTATATCACAGATCACAGAACTATATCAGGGTGTCATTTCTCAGGCAGAAATGTAGATAAAAATAATGAAATCCTGTTCCCCAAACAAGTGCAAGAACCACAGAGTCAAGAATAGGTTAAATATACAAATAAAATAAAAACAATTAAAAACAATAGCACATCAACATAAAAACATATAAACATAAAGCTGGAGCCTGAGGACAGTGTCCAAAAGCACAACATCACTATTAATCATAAAACACCTCAAGTTATTTGAAAGTTCTGAGGACAAAGAACACACAAACACACAATGCCTCAGTGATTCACAGAAGTATATCACAGATCACCGAACTATATCAGGGTGTCATTTCTCAGGCAGAAATGTAGATAAAAATAATGAAATCCTGTTCCCCAAACAAGTGTAAGAACCACAGAGTCAAGAATAGGTTAAATATACAAATAAAATAAAATCAATTAAAAACAATAGCACATCAACATAAAAACATATAAACATAAATCTGAAAGCGTTGCTCAAACTCCCGTAACAGTCCCGTTATTTTATCTTTGAACCGCTTCATGTCTGCCACATGTTGGGTCGCGCACACATTTTTCAGACAGGGGAAGTGAGCTGCATCACCACCGGCAAGTTGCGTCTCCCACAATGACAGCTTCAACTTGAAAGAATGTATGCTGTCATAATACTGCGTGACAACTTTGTTGCGCCCTTGCAGCTGTTTGTTCAAGTTATTCAGGTGCTCTGTAACATCCACCATAAATGCAAGGTCCGGCATCCATTCTGCGGAATGAAATTCTAACACTGGTTTGCCCTTTTCTTCCATGAACTGTTCAATTTCTTCTCGTAAATCAAAGAAACGCCTCAGCACAGCACCTCGGCTTAACCATCTTACCTCAGTGTGGTATGGCAGGCCATAGATGTGGTCTTTCTCTCTGAGAAGGCTGTCAAACTGACGGTGATTCAGGCTTCTGGATCGGATGAAATTAACAGTTTGGATGACCACCTTCATGACGTTATCCATCTTTAATGACTTGCAACACAAAGCCTCCTGGTGCAAAATACAGTGAAAAGTCAAAAAATCACGTCCTCCATTTGCAGATTGCACTTTCTCTCTGAACTTTGTCACAACGCCTGCTTTTTTCCCGATCATTGAGGGCGCACCATCTGTAGCCAGGCTGACAGCGCGGGACAAGTCCACACCGACCCTGTCCAGCGCGCCGACGAGTGCGGTAAAAATATCAGCTGCTGTCGTTGTATCTGTCATCGGCACCAACTCCACGAACTCCTCGGTGACGGTCAATGTGTCATCAACTCCGCGGATGAAAAAATGGCCAGTTGTGCAACATCTGTAATGGCCGTGCTTTCATCAATTGCAACCGAAAACGCAATAAATGACTTTACTTTTTGCTTCAACTGGCTGTCCAAATCCACTGAAAGATCAGAAATCCTGTCTGCAACTGTGTTTCTTGTCAGGCTGATATTTGCAAAAGCCTGCCACTTTTCAGGGCACACAATCTCCGCTGCCTTCATCATGCATGTTTTTACAAATTCACCCTCACTAAATGGTTTTGAAGCCACTGCGATTTCATTAGCAATGAGGTAGCTCGCTTTCACTGCAGCGTCACTGATGTCTCGGCTGTGAGTAAACACAGACTGCTGTTTCTTCAGACCCGCCAACAGTTCATTCACCTTCTCTCATCTCCGCTGTCCTTGAAAGTTGTCATATTTGTCGGCATGAAGACTCACATAGTGGCGACGAAGGTTATATTCTTTCAGCACTGCAACATGCTCTGAACACACCAAACATACAGCTTTCCCATTCAATTCCGTGATTAAATAGGATGACAATTTTTCTTGGAACATTCTGCACTCTGCGTCCACTTTTCTCTTTTTTGACAGAGACATATTGGGGCAATGAGGGTGCCAAAGCACATAATGTTAAAAGTAGAAGCCGTAATAAATATCGCGGGCAAAACAAAGTAGCTCATTGGCTGCACGTGCTTGACCTACTTGCTCTGCCCCGGTATAAACAGTTTGCTTGCTTAACACAATTGCTATTGCGCCATCCAGTGGACGCAATTGGAACAGCAGTTTATTTTATTGAAAAATTGCGGCGCATTTTTATACTTTCCAACATGTTTTTCTTTTTTTCTTTTTTTTTTTATCATCTCGCGGGCCGGATTAAACCCCCCCCTCTTTTACGCTGCCGCTACTCTCTGTTTATTATCTATGCATAGTCACTTTAATAACTCTACCTACATGTACAGTGGGGAAAAAAAGTATTTAGTCAGCCACCAATTCTGCAAGTTCTCCCACTTAAAAAGATGAGAGAGATCATCATAGGTACACGTCAACTATGACAGACAAATTGAGAGAAAAAAAATCCAGAAAATCACATTGTAGGATTTTTAATGAATTTATTTGCAAATTATGGTGGAAAATAAGTATTTGGTCACCTACAAACAAGCAAGATTTCTGGCTCTCACAGACCTGTAACTTCTTCTTTAAGAGGCTCCTCTGTCCTCCACTCGTTACCTGTATTAATGGCACCTGTTTGAACTTGTTATCAGTATAAAAGACACCTGTCCACAACCTCAAACAGTCACACTCCAAACTCCACTATGGCCAAGACCAAAGAGCTGTCAAAGGACACCAGAAACAAAATTGTAGACCTGCACCAGGCTGGGAAGACTGAATCTGCAATAGGTAAGCAGCTTGGTTTGAAGAAATCAACTGTGGGAGCAATTATTAGGAAATGGAAGACATACAAGACCACTGATAATCTCCCTCAATCTGGGGCTCCACGCAAAGATCTCACCCCGTGGGGTCAAAATGATCACAAGAACGGTGAGCAAAAATCCCAGAACCACACGGGGGACCTAGTGAATGACCTGCAGAGAGCTGGGACCAAAGTAACAAAGCCTACCATCAGTAACACACTACGCCGCCAGGGACTCAAATCCTGCAGTGCCAGACGTGTCCCCCTGCTTAAGCCAGTACATGTCCAGGCCCGTCTGAAGTTTGCTAGAGTGCATTTGGATGATCCAGAAGAGGATTGGGAGAATGTCATATGGTCAGATGAAACCAAAAAAACTTTTTGGTAAAAACTCAACTCGTCGTGTTTGGAGGACAAAGAATGCTGAGTTGCATCCAAAGAACACCATACCTACTGTGAAGCATGGGGGTGGAAACATCATGCTTTCGGGCTGTTTTTCTGCAAAGGGACCAGGACGACTGATCCGTGTAAAGGAAAGAATGAATGGGGCCATGTATCGTGAGATTTTGAGTGAAAACCTCCTTCCATCAGCAAGGGCATTGAAGATGAAACGTGGCTGGGTCTTTCAGCATGACAATGATCCCAAACACACCGCCGGGCAACGAAGGAGTGGCTTCGTAAGAAGCATTTCAAAGTCCTGGAGTGGCCTAGCCAGTCTCCAGATCTCAACCCCATAGAAAATCTTTGGAGGGAGTTGAAAGTCCGTGTTGCCCAGCGACAGCCCCAAAACATCACTGCTCTAGAGGAGATCTGCATGGAGGAATGGGCCAAAATACCAGCAACAGTGTGTGAAAACCTTGTGAAGACTTACAGAAAATGTTTGACCTGTGTCATTGCCAACAAAGGGTATATAACAAAGTATTGAGAAACTTTTGTTATTGACCAAATACTTATTTTCCACCATAATTTGCAAAAAAATTCATTAAAAATCCTACAATGTGATTTCCTGGATTTTGTTTTCTCATTTTGTCTGTCATAGTTGACGTGTACCTATGATGAAAGTTACAGGCCTCTCTCATCTTTTTAAGTGGGAGAACTTGCACAATTGGTGGCTGACTAAATACTTTTTTTCCCCACTGTACATATTACCTCAATTACCTCGACTAACCGGTGCCCCCGCACATTGACTCGGTACTGGTACCCCCTGTATATAGCCTCGCTATTGTTATTTTTCTTGCTGCTCTTTAATTATTTGTTACTTTTATTTCGTATTATTTTATATTCTATTTTTTGTGTAATTTTTTTGTTGTTATTCTTTCGTAAAACTGCATTGTTGGTTAAGGGCTTGTAAGTAAGCATTTCACTGTAAGGTCTACACCTGTTGTATTCGGCGCATGTGACAAATAAAATCTGATTTGATTTGGTCAGTCTCTTTCATCACTGTGGTGGTATTTTGGCCCACTCTTGCATGCAGAACTGATTTAACTCAGAGATGTTTGTGGATTTTCAAGCATCAACTGCTCGTTTCAAGTCCTGCCACAGCATCTCAATTGGCATTAGGTCTGGACTTTGACTAGGCCATTCCAAAACTTCAAATGTGTTGCTTTTTAACCATTTTCATGTAGACTTGATTGTGTGTTTTGGATCATTGTCTTGCTGCATGACCCAGCTGCACTTCAGCTTCAGCTCACAGACGGATGGCCTGATATTCTCCTGTAGAATTATCTGATACAGAGCAGAATTCATGGTTCCTTCTATTAAGGCAAGTCGTCCAGGTCCTGAGGCAGCAAAGCATCCCCAAACCATCACACTACCACCACCATGCTTTACCGTTGGTATGAGGTTCTTACTGTGGAATGCTGTGTTTGGTTTTCGCCAGACATAATGGGACCCATCTCGTCCAAAAAGTTGACTTCAGTTTGCCAAAAAGAACCTGGAAGCACCTGGATTATCATCAAGACTCTTGGAAGAATGTTCTATGGACAGATGAGTCAAAATAATAACTTTGTTTATGAAATAAATGAAATAAGTATGTCATTTTTGTGTTATTTGTTCACTCAGGTTCCCTTGATCTAATATAGGTTTTGGTTGAAGATCTGATAACATTCAGTATCAAATATATGCAAAAGTAGAGAAAATTAGAAAGGGGCAAATACTTTTCACAGCACTGTATATGCACTTGTGCAAGAGCCTGGGGACAAGGTTCTGTTTGACAATGAAGGAACACAGAGAGGGGTTGGCTAAAGCACTAACACCCTGGAGGGACCACCAGCTGCCTTAGCCCCTTGTTAACTGTAACTGCAGCTGTTGTCTGTTGTCTCAGGGCTTTAACCAGTAACCTCTTGTCGTCTGTGCTCTCAGGGCTCTCCATCACTACCTGAGAGGAGATCCCTTCTCGGACTACCAGAACAGCATGTACTTTGACCGTTTCCTACAGTGGAAGATGCTGGAGAGGTGAGTGCTGCCTAAAAACTCCTACAAAATCTAATAAAAACTGATGTTTTTAGTGATGATCAACTATCAGCCTGGTACTTTCTCCATACAACATTACAAATTGGCTAAAGCAGGAGCAGCCTTGCACCTAGGCTAGTATTACTATGTTCCATGATGTACAGTGTACTATTATTCAGCTGTACATTAATGGCTGATGTGTGTTTTCAGGCAGCCAATAGCTAAGGACACGTTTCGACAGTACAGAGTACTGGGGAAGGGAGGATTCGGAGAGGTGAGGCAAATTTGTCCATTTAGGAGAATTATTAGAAAATTGTGATTGTGAGATAAACTGGCCTATGGTATAATACTGTGTGTGTTCTACCAGGTGTGTGCGTGCCAGGTGCGAGCCACAGGGAAGATGTATGCCTGTAAGAAGTTAGAGAAGAAGAGGATTAAGAAGAGGAAAGGAGAGTCCATGGCCCTCAATGAGAAACAAATACTAGAGAAGGTCAACAGCAGATTTGTTGTGAGTCTCCTCCTGTTATTTATTAGGAGACATGACCATACACAATACACACTTCTTTAACTTTATTTTCTCTCTCTCTCTCTCTCTCTCTCTCTCTCTCTCTCTCTCTGTCTCTCTGTCTCTCTGTCTCTCTGTCTCTCTGTCTCTCTGTCTCTGTCTCTGTCTCTGTCTCTGTCTCTCTCTCTCTGTCTCTCTCCCTCTCTGTCTGATCTCTAATCTCTACCCCTATGTGTCTTTGACCCCTCTCTAGGTGAGTTTAGCGTATGCCTATGAGACCAAAGATGCTCTGTGTCTAGTGTTGACCTTAATGAATGGAGGAGATCTGAAGTTCCACATCTATAGCATGGGGACTCCAGGCTTTGAGAAGGACAGGGTCCAGTTCTATGCTGCCCAGATCTGCTGCGGCCTGGACCACCTACACCAGGAATCCATCGTCTACAGGTGACAGCTTTTTATCATAGCACCTACACTCACAGGATAGAAGTTGCCCTTAAACACAGATCTAGTTTCAGATTGCAACCTACTTCCACCTATAACCTAATGAACAGTCTGTTTGTCTGATTGTCATTCGCTATACCAATGTCTCCAGAGATCACGTGATATCAACACATGATGTATTGGTTTTAGTCCCAATGTCAAATGCACCAAACTAACTGTGGTTTTGGAAATTTCTTTCAGGGATTTAAAACCAGAGAATATTCTATTAGATGATAATGGTGAGTTGACCTTCTTCCTACTGTACAATAGCATAACTACTGGGATAATGTCTTTTAACAGAGAGACTCTCTGCTAAATATGACTGATCTTTGAACCCTGACCTCTTCCCCTCTGCTGTAGGACACATCCGGATCTCAGATCTGGGCCTGGCCATCAAAGTGCCTGAAGGGGACCCCATACGAGGCAGAGTGGGAACAGTGGGCTACATGGGTAAGACACCTCCATATGGTATTACCACACATTATAATACATTTATAATACATCTATAAAATACATATAGGCTAAAATCATTGGACAAAAACCTTACATTATCGTAATACATTATCAATTTAAATGTTTTACCATACAAATAAGATATCATCAAACCTGCATGATGAGAACGTGGCATTGGGACAATCTGGTGTCATACTGTGCTGTGTGTGTAGCTCCGGAGGTGATCAACAACGAGCGCTATGGGATGAGTCCAGACTGGTGGGGGCTGGGATGTCTCATCTATGAGATGACCGCGGGACGCTCACCCTTCCGCGCACGCAAAGAACGAGTGAAGAGGGAGGAGGTGGAGAAGAGGGTGCAGGAGGAAGAGGAGGAGTACAGCGACAAGTTTACAGAAGACACCAAGGCCATCTGTAGGGTGGTGAGAGTCCATTGATTGATTGATAAGACTAAGGCCTAGTTAGTATGTCATCAGGACCCTCAGACGTAGGCCTAGTTAGTTTGTCATCAGGACCCTCAGACGTAGGCCTAGTTAGTTTGTCATCAGGACCCTCAGACGTAGGCCTAGTTAGTTTGTCATCAGGAACCTCAGACGTAGGCCTAGTTAGTTTGTCATCAGGACCCTCAGACGTAGGCCTAGTTAGTTTGTCATCAGGAACCTCAGACGTAGGCCTAGTTAGTTTGTCATCAGGACCCTCAGACGTAGGCCTAGTTAGTTTGTCATCAGGAACCTCAGACGTAGGCCTAGTTAGTTTGTCATCAGGAACCTCAGACGTAGGCCTAGTTAGTTTGTCATCAGGACCCTCAGACGGCGTAGGCCTAGTTAGTTTGTCATCAGGAACCTCAGACGTAGGCCTAGTTAGTTTGTCATCAGGACCCTCAGACGTAGGCCTAGTTAGTTTGTCATCAGGAACCTCAGACGTAGGCCTAGTTAGTTTGTCATCAGGACCCTCAGACGTAGGCCTAGTTAGTTTGTCATCAGGAACCTCAGACGTAGGCCTAGTTAGTTTGTCATCAGGAACCTCAGACGTAGGCCTAGTTAGTTTGTCATCAGGACCCTCAGACGTAGGCCTAGTTAGTTTGTCATCAGGACCCTCAGCCGTAGGCCTAGTTAGTTTGTCATCAGGAACCTCAGACGTAGGCCTAGTTAGTTTGTCATCAGGAACCTCAGACGTAGGCCTAGTTAGTTTGTCATCAGGACCCTCAGACGTAGGCCTAGTTAGTTTGTCATCAGGACCCTCAGGCGTAGGCCTAGTTAGTTTGTCATCAGGAACCTCAGACGTAGGCCTAGTTAGTTTGTCATCAGGAACCTCAGACGTAGGCCTAGTTAGTTTGTCATCAGGACCCTCAGACGTAGGCCTAGTTAGTTTGTCATCAGGACCCTCAGACGTAGGCCTAGTTAGTTTGTCATCAGGAACCTCAGACGTAGGCCTAGTTAGTTTGTCATCAGGAACCTCAGACGTAGGCCTAGTTAGTTTGTCATCAGGACCCTCAGACGTAGGCCTAGTTAGTTTGTCATCAGGAACCTCAGACGTAGGCCTAGTTAGTTTGTCATCAGGAACCTCAGACGTAGGCCTAGTTAGTTTGTCATCAGGAACCTCAGACTATATTGGGTAATCGCCCTGAGTAGCTGATCTCATGAATTGCATCATCGTCTCTCTCTCTCTCTCTCTCTCTCTCTCTCTCTCCCTCTCCCGCTCTAGCTGTTGACCAAAGATCCTAAGCAGAGGCTGGGCTGTACAGCAGAGGGGTCAGCGGGGGTGAAGGCTCACTGTTTCTTCAGGAACATCAACTTTAAAAGGCTAGAGGCAGGCATCCAGGAGCCCTCCTTTGTACCTGACGTAAGTAGAAGAGGAGGATGGTATCTCTGTCCCCTGTAGCTCAGTTGGTAGAGCATGGCGCTTGCAACGCCAGGGTTGTGGGTTCGTTTCCCACGGGGGGCCAGTATTAAAATGTATGCACTCACTAACTGTAAGTCGCTCTGGATAAGAGCGTCTGCTAAATGACTAAAATGTAAATGTAAATGTCTTGCTTCAGCTGTAGAAACACAAGACCAGGACGTGTTCAATATATAACCAACCAACTGTTCCAATTGTTTCAATCAGTTACATTCATGACTGGCTGAATATGTGAGTTGGAACAGGGTTGATTACCTCTACTTCAAATGAAGACTTTCATACTTCGTCCTCCTCCCTCCCTCCCTCTATACATATTCCCTCTCTTCCTCCGTTTGTTTCTTCTCTCTCTCAGCCCCGGGCGGTGTACTGTAAGGATGTGTTGGACATTGAGCAGTTCTCTACAGTCAAGGGAGTAAATCTGGACCAAACCGACAACGACTTCTACTTCAAATTCTCTACAGGCTGCGTGTCCATCCCATGGCAGCACGAGGTGGGTGAGCTAACTGGGACATCCGTCCCTCTCCTCTGGCCTATTCACAGAGGTCTGCAACATAACCTGAAAGACTGAATTATTGGTGGTCTTGACAGTCAGTGGCAGTCATATACTGTCCTTACACCAACTCTCTCTCTCTCTCTCTCTCTCTCTCTCTCTCTCTCTCTCTCTCTCTCTCTCTCTCTCTCTCTCTCTCTCTCTCTGTGTGTATAGATGATAGACACAGAGTGTTTCAGTGATCTGAATGTGTTTGGGCCCCAGGGGACCAGACCCCCAGATCTGGACTGGAATACCCCCCCCGAGCCTCCTCGACGCAGCCTGCTGGACAGGATCTTCAGGAGACATGTGAGGGCACACACACACACACACACACACACACACAGGGTCGGTACATACTTACACACATATACCAACATACTCAGTCTCACGCTGTTCACACTGCACAGTTACATCCACACACTGAGACGAGACAAGACTAACTCTCTCTCTCTCTCTCGCGCTCCCTCTCTCGCTCTCCCCCTCTCTCTCTCTCTCTCTCTCGCTCTCTTTCTCTCTCTCTCTCTCTCTCTCTCTCTCTCTCTCTCTCCTCTCTCAATTCAATGCAATTCAATTCAATTTAATTTAAGGGCTTTATTGGCATGGGAAACATATGTTTACATTGCCAAAGCAAGTGAAATAGATATTAAAACAAAAGCTAAATAAACAATACAAATATTAACAGTAAACATTACACTCACAAATTTCCTAAAGAGTAAAGTAAAAAACATAAATATAAATATGGGTTGTATTTACAATGGTGTTTGTTCTTCACTGGTTGCCCTTTTCTTGTGGAAACAGGTGACAAATCTTTCTACTGTGATTGCACACTGTGGTATTTCACCCAATAGATATGGGAGTTTATCAAAATTGGATTTGTTTTTGGGTCTGTGTAGTCTGAGGGAAATATGTCTCTCTAATATGGTCATACATTTGGTAAGGAGGTCAGGAAGTGCAGCTCAGTTTCCACCTCATTTTGTGGGCAGTGTGCACATACCTGTCTTCTGTGCGCAGTGTGCACATACGCGACCTTTCTCAATAGCAAGGCTATGCTCACTGAGTCTGTACATAGTCAAAGCTTTCCTTAAGTTTGGGTCAGTCACAGTGGTCAGGTATTCTACCACTGTGTACTCTCTGTTTAGGGACAAATAGCATTCTAGTTTGCTCTGTTATTTTGTTAATTCTTTTCAATGTGTCAAGTAATTATCTTTTTGTTTTCTCATGATTTGGTTGGGTCTAATTGTGTTGCTGTCCTGGGGCTCTGTGGGGTCTGTTTGTGTTTGTGAACAGATCCGCAGGACCAGCTTGCTTAAGGGACTCTGTAGGTGATGGCTTTGTTATGGAAGGTTTGGGAATCGCTTCCTTTTAGGTGGTTGTAGAATTTAACTGCACTTTTCTGGATTTTGATTATTTGGTGTTTTACGTTGTACACAGAGGATATTTGAGCAGAATTCTGCATGCAGAGTCTCAATTTGGTGTTTGTCCCATGTTGTAAATTCTTGGTTGGTGAGCGGATCCCAGACCTCACAACCATAATGGGCAATGGGTTCTATAACTGATTCAAGTATTTTTATCCAGA